>NC_031495.1:61355437-61484209 GCF_000237925.1 Schistosoma mansoni | reverse complement strand
TGCGTTTGAAGCGAGGGTACTGGGTTCGAGTCCCAGAGTGAACATCAACTCTGAGATGCAGGTACATCCAGCTGACGAGTCCCAAATAGGACTAAACGCGCGTCCTGGATTCCACTGCTAGCCACTATCCATCTCTGCTAAGGTTACATATGTTTAAATAGTACAAAGGAAAAGAAGGTCAAATATTTTTTGTACAACTAAAATCAAAATAAGTCCGATCATATCAATGGCATGTTAATTTAATCAAGATGTTTCCTTATTTTTTATTATATTTAAAAATTTCTACTTTGAGATAGACAAGGTAAAAATGAAAGTTGAAACCTACCTAGGCTTATTTCTTCATCTATGGTGTAATTGTGTAGTTACAAATAAATTTAAGCTTTCAAATTAACAGGGAATAGTTGTTAAATTTAAAAGTTATTCACTAACTAAAACAGTTGAATGGCAGAAGATGAAGCTATTGACTATGGATCTATACTTTGGTTTATTCTGTAGAAATTGAGGTAGAAGTTGTATATCAAATGAGTATTTATTTATTTACTTCACCTATTGAAGACATAATAAATAAACTACATTTTAAATGATCTGCAGAAATCTTGTAGAAAATATTGCTTTAGCTGACTGTGTGACAAGCTTGATTTTATCTTTATGAACGAGAAATATATTGAAAGCTCCATGACTAAACTATCGATCCTAGAAAGCAAAACATTATTAAAAGCCTCATCCTAAGCTAGAAATATTCTCTATCATTTCAAGTCATTTTGATGATAGCATTGTCTTATGCTAAAAGTGAGACTGTAAACATCATGTCCCGTTAAACTTCAATAAAACGATAGCAACAATAATGAGATAATCCAATCCGAGTTATGCAGCTTAGTGTCATTTAAAAGCATTGAATTTAACATTCCCAATCAATTAAAGAAATAAATTATCAGCGGTTCATCAAAATTTATGAATAGGTATGCCAAGACAATGTCAGTTAATGAAATGTCAAGAACTGCAAGCTCCTGAGATAGCATCATTCCGATAATCATAATGTATGGTTGGACATGTCAGATGGCTGCTCAAAATGTATTAAAATGGGCTAGATGTATTTGTCCACAATCTCTTAAATCTTGTACCTCGTATAATTCTATATCTTTCATTCATGGAATTACTCTTTAGTGAGCGGTTTTTTCTATGTTTACTTCAGTTTTTATTGGGCTAATGCACAGCTGTGCTGAGTCGTACCAATTTTCAATACAAGAAACACTTTAAACATACATCTTACTCAGATTTACATGACTGATTTTAATAGAATTATCTTTCTATTGCCCGTTGACATGTTTTTTCTTTTGGACTAGCTCTTTCAAGATTGACAAATTATTATTACTTCGTAGTCAGTCTCAATTACTTTATCAGTAATCTCCAATTTACCTTTGTACTGCGTTGTAAATCCTCTTACTTACTGAGGTGCTGTAAGGCATATTTTTTCACAATAAATAATGTCATTATAGCCTATTTTTACCACTGCTTCACATTTTATGTTTATGGTTGCCTTTTATAAGTTTCTATTCTTAAAAATCATCAAGTATTGGATTTATAAACCTTCTATTGTGTGTGCATTATAAGCCCAGTTTTAGTGATAAATTAATCTACGTATCGGAGTGGTTTACGATCATGATAATTGATACAACTTGAGAAAGAATTAGGAATCTATCGCCAGTATTTTTACTGGGATTTACAAAATAGACGTATAAGACAAAATATAATCGTAGTCCCGAAAATGAAGAGTACCTAACATTAAATAGTTGAAATCATGAGTCGATTGAAGCTAGACCACCATGAAAAACCTGGAAGCACTGGACAGCCATTTCGTCCTATTGTGAGACCGATAGGTCCTGGGTTCGAATCTCGCAAGACAGGATCGTGGATGCGCACTGCTGAGGAGTCCCAAAATAGGACGAAACGGCCGTCCAGTACTTTCAGGTTTTCCATGGGGATCTAGCTTCAATTGACTCATGATTTCAACTATAAAATTACTAAAATCTCCACAAAAAGCCCCTTCTGATACCTAATATTAACTGATCAACTTTTCAACAAGGAAATTAATCATCCTTATTTCAAGCTAGGATACCTATCTGTTGCTTGTATTACAGTGTGTTTTAGGTTGAAAATGAAGAAAAGTCCCTACAAAAAAACGGATTGATTTCTTATTACTAGTTATTGGTTTTTAATGTCCTGAATTCCTATTTCATATGAATAAACAAGTATTTCTTGCTTAAGATTAATTTGTTGTCACTTTCTCGCATGTGAACGCTTAATCTCTAGACCACTGAAACGGCATTCAACAGTGTTAGTGTCTAACTTCAACCAATCCACGATATTCAGCGACCGTTCACCATTGTCTTTAGTGAGTAACTGACTCACAGTAGACACGGTCGAACTCCACCGGTCACAGCTTCTCACTAGAACTCCAGGGAATCTATCTTGAAGCTAGTCACTAACATCGATCCATTCATGATATTAATCTAAACTTATCATTATTCCTTAATACATTATCATTGTGTAGTCTTTACTTTTGTTAAAATTTCTCACCTTTCAATCTCTCGAATGTTTTGACTTCTTTTTATTTGTACAATGTATTCATTCATAGTGAAGTACTGCTAGTAGTAGTATGTGATTCTTTTCTTCTTTTACTCATAATTTCTTCATTTCTTTTTGTAGGTTTTACCAAATTTGTCAGAAGCATTTTCAGTAAGAAAAATAAAACAAATTAAGATGATAAAGTTTTTTTTTCCCTTAGTATTCTCTTTTTTTTAACCTCCTCCAATTATTATCACTGTTATTATTACTATTACTAGTATTATTCAAAATCTTTCCTGTGATCAACTTCGCACGTTTTAAGGAAGATCTTTAGCACTACGCTTGTCATTGTTCTCGTTATTGTTAGTGTGGTTTTTGATAATGATGCTGTTGATGATGGCACTGTTGTTTATTTATATTTGCTGTTGTCTGAATTCATACAATCACTCTTGCTACTGAACACTTTCACTTCTAGAATATGTACTCATCAATTGTTATACACAATAATCACATTATTCTTAAACAGTTAAGTGCATTTTTTCAGTCTTCAACAGTAGATCATATCTCTATATAACTACATCTGCACGAAATACAATAAAATTAAGTCACATTAATAAAGTGAATTACATTAGATATTTTTTATTGCTTTCTAATGAATATACTATGTATTAGCTACTATCTTGGTTTATTTCAAAATGTCTATACTGAAACTTTAATCTTTGTTCAATTTACTTGTAGTTCACATGGGAACATACTATTTTATTCTACTGACTTTTATTGAAATATCTATCGGCTAAAAGTTTCTCAATGAATTACTATTCAATATTTTTATACATTTACATGAAATCTGAGTTATAATTAGTCATTTAACCTGAAAAGTAGAATTTTTAAAAATATTTCCTGAAATTTATGAGCAAAGATGGATAGTGGCTAGCATTGGAATCCAGGATGCGCGTTTCGTCCCCTCTGGGACTCGTCAGCTGGATGTACTTGCACCACATAGTTGATGTTCACTCTGGGACTTGAACCCAGTACCGTTCGCTTCAAACTCCATCGCGTTATTCACTTAGCTACTGAGTCCTGATAGCCACCTGTTTGTGCAATGGGGTGAAGTTTAAATTCACTTGGTGTTGTTTAATTGCGTCTTCTCATTTTAAGATGGACAACTGCTGTTTTGTCATCAATGTCTAATTGTGATTGAAATTCACCCTCTATATGTGTATGTTTATCTGTTTAATACTCTTAAATACTAAAATAACTAAAATCAGACAGAATAGTGGTGAATAATTTCAAGTAATAGACCCATATTTTCCATTGCATGATGTTTATTGTTTATTATAATCACAAACATTTTGCCTGTTCATAAAGATTCCCATTTGCAAAACAGCCTCATTACAATTAAGCGTGCATTAGACAAATCATTCGAATTATTTTTGCTTAACGACAGTTTTGACTACCACTGTTTTAAAGGCTCCCGCTGAAATATTTATTGATCTCATGAAGAATTCAAACAAGCATTCATATTTATTTTATTATTGGTTCATATCAATGCAGCCAATATATATCAGCTACTATTATCACATTGTAATTATTCACATTCACTTCATTATGCATAAATTAATTTTGCATGTAGTAAATTGTTTTTTCTATTATAAACCCCTTCAAACATACTTTACACTACATTATTCTTGCCAAAAAAAAACCTTTTTTTTTCTAATGGTCAGTTTGTTATATTCAGAAAACAGTTTATACCTTAAATATAGTAGAATATATATTTATAGCATGCTTGAATTTCACCCAAGGTTGATTATGCAATTTAAAAGGCATGCCGAACTAATTTGTTATTTTAATCTAAATAATAAATGTTGTTTTCCATTTCTATTGAGGGAGTATACAGTAACCTGATATATATATATATATATATATATATGGAAGCATTTTATTTATTTATTTAAGCACATAAGTATTGGTACAAAGGGGCGCCGGATACATATGCGCTACACAAATCTTATTTGATTTGTGTGAGGCCTGTGATACTGCCCGGGTGCGCAAACCGAAGCAGGTGGTCTTCTTAGGAAGCTACACTCTGAGCCTTTGACCTAAAGATCTGATCCATAAGGCAGTGAAGCATCGTAAGAAGATGCAGTCCCATTGTAGCCGGTGACCAACGATTGATTCATACGCCATTTGTTTCCTCAGGATACTGGAGCCCATGTGCACCATTGTGTTGGAATCAGGGTTTTCCAACTGCCCTAGGTGAACTCTCCGTGTCCACCAACCCGTTTAAAGCGCCGGACATTCGCTTTTCATCGTCTTAATTTTGTAAACAACACCCGTGGTACGAGAAGGCAGTGAGTAGGACTTCCTTGGCAGAGGCTATATACGCGTGGCCATGTGAGAGCATTTTCAGAGGGAGAGCGGACTCTCCCCACTCTCGGCATATATGTAAACTGATATTTACCGCCAAAATACATTATAACTAATACCTTTTGTATTCGTACTGGCCTAGTTTCTGTAAGTACTGGGTTAACAAGTGAGAGAGCTAACAGCGTAATCAATCATTAAGACTATGTAGAAGCAGATTTATGAGCGAAATGGCGTAATAATTACTTCACATTAGTGTTTGTAGTTATCGTTTTGCAAAACTTGGTCATTAAAACTATTTTCACAAAACAGTTAAGACTTTTTTTGACTAAAATGAAATATCCTGTTTGTCAACGTAGCATTCCATGGTGTCAGTTGTAATAGTTAGTAATTTCCCAATGATAATACTCTAGATTGCATCTGGTTAGTCTCTAATGTCATGTAAGCTTCTTTGAACAGATGTCTTGACATTATATTTAGCTGCAAACTGACTAACAGTTAACCAACAGTTGAATCGAGGACATTTATCCAGTCTTCTCCCTGATAGATACAGAAATTTGGATTTACAAGTGTAGAACCTGATGAGAAATTATTGAAAAGAATATTCTTCGTTCATAAAATTGTGTTTTAATATGATGGGAATTTTTCAGCGATTTTATTGTTTTTACTAAACATATATGAATCTGGGACTAGAAGTCATTGTATCTTGCTACTGTATCTGAACAAATCGAAATCATATATTTTAAGCATTAACCTAATTATATTTAACCGTTTGAAGTATTATTTTTGTTTTTGGTATGGAAGTCTTAGCAGTCTTCTTTACTAAACCATCATACGATACATTCTATTTTGGAAATTCAAGTGGTCTTTAAGGAATAAGATCGCTTCATGATATAATGATATTTTGTTGTTTACATTTACAGACATCCAAATTTTTCAATATGATATTTCCTTACTCTACTTTCAAATGAGTGGAAATCAAGTCATATTGATTGCTTTTTTGATGATATACAGAAAATCTCTTGCTAACTGGTTTCTAAACAACTCCAGATACTTCTTTCATGTTTAATAATTAGTTAAGGTCGTAAATGAATCTTTTGTATTCATTTGCACACATGTACTTCTAGCAGGCAAAAGGAGGGTTCTTCTGAGTTTGGTATATATGGGTTTTGATAACTGAATTTTCTTCGTATACTATACAGTCAATTGCATCTAATTTGTAAATTCTAATGGTACAGTACAGTTTGAAACTTACAAATAAAAGTGGAGTACTCAACTTGCGTACATGCATAAAAATCTCACAATTCCAAATGGTTTCTTGACAGAATATGATGTATGTTGTACACGTAAAGTAGATAAACGCTTTTTTCATACATCAAACTCCTCAGCCGAATGTACTAGTATCTTAGTATTTACCTGGTCCAGGACTCTACACTTCAAACTCTGTAAGGTCTTCATTGTCTTCGTTGTACACTTCTTATATACGCGTGTATCATTACCAGGTGGAATTCTGTAAGAAAGCTTGAACTGCTTATTTGAATCCATCAACAATTACTGATGAACTGATGAACTTATTCCAATGATACTTACAACAGAAAACATTCAGTAGTATCGCACTGTAATATTTTATGAGACGATTGTTTTTTGTACAAGTCATCAGTAATGAATTGACACCCCAAGAAAACAACTGTTTAATGAACTTGAAATGTAGTTTGAAAAGATGACTTATTTCTTGTTGTTTGTACAAGATTTTCTTATCGTTTTACATTCTACTCTGAGCATATTTCGGTTAGACAGTTGAATGTAGTTACGATTAGTGATCTATACCAAATACTGGAGAATGTATTCTAACAATGTTGTTATTTATTAGATTCAAGTAATTTCTGTAAATCTCAAACACTATCACAATTATTTGGTTTTAATTTTTATTCTACTCTCTTTTTACTTAAATTATTTTATAGATGATCTTCAATCTGAACTAGTTAGACATTATTTAATAGAAGCGGTTAATACACCTACTAAAGGTGTACGCCTTAAAGGTTTTGCAAGTGAACCAGTATTTCCAAGTTTAGCTGCTCTAATCAACCGACATACACAAGATGCTTTAGCATTACCTTGTCGATTGATTCTCCCAGCCATTCCAACTACACCATTACCACCTGGATATAAGCCTCCACCACAAATTGTAACTGGCTTACCATCGAATACTACGGATACAACAATAAGTAATCATATTTCACAATCAAATAATGGATATATTCCGAAAGTTGACAGTGCTACTGGGCCAGTTTCAGAATTAGGCTCCGTTATAATGGATAATGTGGAAATTGATTGTACAAAATCAGTTACCAATACTTCTACAATGGGTATAGAAGGTCTGCCATTCGAATGTGTAATTAAAGATGAACATCATAAATCAGTGATGCCACAAAGTCTGCTTAATCAAGGCATGAGTAAGTGTTAACTTTCAGTGTGATAATAATTTATTGAATGCTCTATTTTAAATTTGACTCTGTTCATTTGATTTCTAAATAGTTGGATCTATTTATTAAAAAATCATGCTTATAGATTCAAGGAAACTGTTTCATAAAAAAATACTTGATATACTGCCTTTAGAATTGCTATCTCAGTAGTCATAGGCATTCGAATAACGTTACTTAACTAACGAGTGATTTTCAGAAAGTATGGATGCGTCTTACATGTCGTTTAGGGAATCCATACATATTTCCTTATACATCATTTAAACATCCTTATCTTATTTAGCCAGAATTTATAGCTGATATGATTAGTGTCTGTTATTAAAATATATATACCTGTTTGGCTGAAACTCGCAGAAAAATATTCATGTTTATTTTCAATTTTAAAACCCATTCAAGGTAGTAGAATAAAGTGTGATTCTATACAGTGTTTATCCATATGTTTTGACAGAGACAAATTAGAATTATATTAGGTTGATAAATCTAGATTCCAACAGCTTCAGAAATATGTAAAAGATGAACCTGTAATCAATGTAGTCAATTTGATGGAATACATTGAATAACATTAAAAACTTTATTCAAATCAATTCGAGGTCCTGTGTTGACTAAGTAATAAAGAAAAGAACCCCCTGATATATGTTTCTCAAGCGTAAATGAGCTCAAAGAACAAAACATCTTCAAAATCCATATTCTGAACTACAAATATTCCCCACTATCTTGGTTTAAAGATAAATCAACTGCTTCTCATAGTACGATAGTACAATATATGCACCATAATATATTCAGTCTATCCTAGATTGACCATCACTTATAATTATTTACGATATTTTTTTTCTATGAAATTAGTTTTTGTCTTAAAACTGTTAAAAGTATAATAAACCATCCGTTATGAATTGATACCATTAGCTGGAAAAACCGATGAAACTCAAGTAAAATTCCAAAGATTTGTTTCAACTTAGTGTAAGACTGTTCAGAAATGTCTATTCATGAACTTAGAAGGATAGAAACATGAAAATTTCAAATTTCGCTCCCAGTATGATACATTTAAATTACTGAGTAGGAAGTTATCACAAGGTTTATACTGGCTTATTTTTCAAGAAAAACTATAGATCATTAGGAAAGTTCGTTTTAAACAATTGTAAAGTTGTCTTTGTAGAAAACTTGAAGAATATTACTGTGTCTTCTTTCTTATACAACAACTACTCTAAGTTTTGATACAGAACTGAGTCAGAAATTCGCTAATCGTGAAAACTACAGCTTTAATTTCAATTCTGAAAATCTGTCTTTGAATCTAAATAAGTATGACTTAACAGCTTTTTGATACTGGTGAAATTAGAATTCAGATTCAATGTATCAATAACAGTTAGTGGAATTATTTAGTCTAATGATTTGAGGACAAACATGAACTAATTAACTGACACAAACCATTAAACATTTTTTTCCTACTTGAAGATCTCTCAGAAGAATTCATGCAGAATTCCTAATAGTTTTCACTGCCTGTTTGATGAAGAGACACATCTGAATTAAAACAATAAGTCCCTTTGGTAAATTCAGAAACTCCAATAAAAAACAGAATTTATTAGCACCTTACATTAAACTGGCTCAAGAAATTTTGAAAATAATCTGATCACATATTTATCTGTTAAGATCTTCAAATATGAAAAGAATTAAAGGTCAACTCGATTAACTGTAAGATAAAAGAAACAAAAATATTAAGCAAAACTGGTCGAAACTGATGATTTAATCTGAAATTTATCTTATGTCATTGACTATCGACTTATTTATTGACCTATTTATTACTTAGTTTGATTATACATTAACAGTCTCAGCGCTTTATTTGAACTAGGTTCACTTATTTTAACCTTATTATCATGCAAATGATGAATAAGATTCAACACGTCACGGACATAAATATATACAATATATAACACTTGAATGAATGTATGGTCAACCTTTTTGTTGAGATTTCATCAGTACCAAGTACTGAATAACATGACACTAAGTGATCCGTTTAGTATTAGTTTTAAACAATAATTATTAGGTTATTAGTCACTGAATAGACAACAAATAAGTATTTATGAGACATGAATATTATCAGAAGGGGGTTTTGTGGACGACCGTCCAGTGCTTCCAGGTTTTCCATGGTGGTCTAGCTTCAATTGACTAATGATCTCAACTATATTTAAAAAAAAACATGAATATGTTAAATTGAATTCTATAGAGATAAGTAACATATAAAACTCAATAAATTAAAACCAGCAATGAAGGGATTTTAAATCTATCATAGTTTTCATTTCTTTATCGACAGTTTTGTCGAAATCAATTACAGAATCAACCTACACTAACAATAATAAATCTTTAGGTGTAATGTAGAGTATCAAACAACTTTGGTAAATTATATGACAATATGGTAAACCTTGACTAAAACTAATATTACACTTTTCTAGATGTGAAGTTCCTTGACGTATTATGGTAGTTTGATTATAATCAAAATAAAGGGTATCTTATCACGATCAGTCTACTGTGTGATGAGAATATGGAAAACTTTTAATTGTGTAAAACTACACTCTATTTGAATGGTATTTGTAATGAAGGAATAGCTTTATTCTTGTATAGTTTTTAGTATGGTAACATTGGAATCCATGCTTAGTTTGATTTTTGACCATCTGGTCGTCTATTTTAATACTATTTATTGATCCTTAGTTCATTAGCTTCCATATACTAGTGCTTTTTTTTTCAATCCTGATCGTCTTATTGTATTACCTTGGTATATTCAATGATTGCTTCTAAATTATCTAATTGAGAAAAAGATCAAGTTCATTTAACCAATTTATCCGTATCTTTTATTCTTTTACTTATTTCAGCCTATAGATGTTTCATGCTAGGATCAGTAGATACTCCACAGTGGAATAATGAACTATGTTTCTCAAGAGCAGTTGATCAATTAATTCCATTGGAAACTTTAACAGCATCTGAGTGTGATCATGGCATTAGTCGTGTTCGATATTCAGATATTCAATTACATGTTAGCGCACACGATGGAATTACAATCATAGATTTACTAAGACGGTTGTTCCTTCGACGTCATCTTCCAAACAATATATTATTATATTGTGGTGTAGAAACTCGGAAAAAAGAGTAAGCATATTTTCCTAACAAAACATTCTGATTCATATATATGAGCAATGGATTAATAATGATATAGCAATGCTTCAACACTTATAAATATACGGAAAATTGAGTCGTGTTTAAAATAAAATAATATCATTCTATCATCATGAAAGTTATTATATGGATCATTATACTTACATACTTACGCCTGTTATTACTCCCGATGGAGCATAGGCCACATACCAGCATTCTCCAACCCACTCTGTCCTGAGCCTTCCACTCGAGTCCCAGACGGGACGAAACGCGCGTCATGGATTCCGCTGCTAGTCACGATTGTTGAGGACGTTAGGTTCCCAAAACTCACTTGGAAAAGGTCCTATTCTCTTAATTTTATGTTTTCACACTAAGAGATGCCTAGTTGACCTACAGCTTACATTCCTTGACTGTCATTGGTTGACGAATTTTTTTAGTATGTTACTTTGTGGTTCTCCCAAGGGGGTTTCTATCATTATATAAATAAACTTGATTTGTGTGCTTAGTAACCTCGTATTTTCTGGGTACTTGTAGAATACATTCTATACACCTGATCAAGTCTTCATGATCTAGTTATCAGGGCCGCGGATAATGGATTAGAATAACCTATCGTGTCATTTTATCTTTGACCTTCGTTCCGTTTACCGAGTAAGATTAACTCGTAATAGCATCAAGCATATCAACTATTTATCTATCTTTGCTTAGATATCAGTCATTTCGTCTATTCTTTTTAAAATTATAATGCAGTAAATTGTGATATTGGATTGTCTACATTAAATTATAAATATAATAATAATAATAATAAGTAGAAAACATTATGTTAGAATGGCTCGTTGGCAAACTCAAGGAAGCCTCGAGAAGCGCAGAAAGAGCTGAAGACATTCCATCCAATCACCGCTAAGGGAACATTCTAGAATGTCAACGTGTAGCTCCCCTATTGGTTGAATAAGAAGGACCCCAACCTAAACACTATTGTTAACCCTTAATTATTATCTTTTAATAATTGAACATCACATATTTAATGATCATGTAAATCATAAAATTATCAATCAGACTATCATTTTTTTTAACTATTCCATTAAAATGTATTATCCCCAATGTTAATTAATTATCATAACACTTAATAATGTAATAAATAAATTAATGTATTTGTAATATCCCAATGAGTAGAAAAATTAGATTTTCTGATGTTTCGTGACTCAGTGCAAGCCACTTCTTCAGAGAATAAATAATCAAATTAACAATAATCCAAGTTTAAGTAGTAAAATTTAGTTATTTATTCTCTGAAGAAGTAGCATACACTGAGTCATGAAACGTCAGAAAATCCTATTTTTCTACTCATTGGGATATTACAAATGTATTATTTTTATTTATAACAATCTAATAAGAAGGGGTTTTGTGGAGATTTAGTATTTGCATAGTTGAAAGCATGAGTCAATTGAAGCTAAACCACCAAAGAAAACCTGGAAGCACTGGACGGCCGTTTCGTCCTATTGTGGGACTTCTCAGTAGTGTGCATCCACTATCCCGCCTCGCGAGATTCAAACCCATGACCTACCAGTCTGGCGCCAGAGGTGTCCCACAATAGGACGAAACGGCTGTCCAGTGCTTCCAGGTTTTCCTTGGTGGTGTTATTTATTTATTATTTATTTAAACACATAAATATTGGTACAAGGAAGCACCAGATAAATATGCGCCTCACAAATCTCATTTGATTTGTGTGAGGGCTGTGATACTGCCCAGGTGTCCAGACTGAAGCAGCCTTGGTGGTGTAGCTTCAATCGACTCATGCTTTCAACTATAACAATCTACCCTATACTTAATTTATTTAAAATTATCATATCAAAACTTGATAATGATACCTTAATAATGCAATAATCCAAGAAAACAATCTGAATTGTTAATTATTTCTTAGATACTAATCACTAATCATTAATTTATAGAAATATATATACATATTATTTTTTGTATTATTGATTTTGCACAAAATAAGAGTTTTCTTTTGTTGTTTTTTTTTATAAAAAAAATCAACTTTAGATTTATTCATCCCGAACATCAAAATCATGGAATACGGAATCCTAAGTGAGTTGACTGTTTTTATTTTATTTTTCCTTTTTTTTTAAAAAAAAAAGAAGAAAAATAAAGAAATGTACAACTCTGTTACGTCCTTGAATCTGTCTGCCCACTTTCGTGCCGAGTATAACTTGTCTAATGTAGATTAAGATCTTGACGCGATAGGCTGACTGGCTTAACCTTGAGGCTAATATGCGTGAGTTCGAAACGAGGGGTAGAGAGACTAAAACTATTCTATCCCTGATTGGCTGACAAGCACGCGCTCACGAGAGAGAGAGAGAGAGAGAAGACAAGACAACTGGAACACTAATCACTTTATTCAAATCCCGATCTAGTACCCGAATTCCGAATTCGGATTAGTGTAAAAAGATACATGAATCAATAGATGAATAATACAATGGAAAATACAATTATGTCCAAAACTTTGGGATTACAGTAGAAAATAGAGTACAAAAGGTTACGTCTAAATTACAATAGCTTTAGAACAGAAAAATGCTATGGCAGTGAATCATACATCAAACGAAAGCTCATGATCTGTAGAATAGAGTACGGGCAAAAGTAAATGTTATAGTTTTACAAGCTATGAAGTAAATGAAATAACGCCGCCAAAAATAGCTTCCGTAATTTGTTAAGGCTTCTTGTTTCGCGGTTCACATCAAACTCTTATTTCTATAGATTCATATACGTGTATTTGTATAAAATAATCTAAATACTTTTATGTTAAAAGGTCATATATAAAATAAATTTGATGTTGCAAAGATTCAAGTTGTTTTAAACACACACTGACACACACACACACACGATGTTATTACTTAGTAGTTCTAACTTAGTTACTAGTTTTACAATTGATAATTATTCTATGAAAGAAGAAAGATTAATTAAAATCCTTGAAATTATTGATTAAATTTTATGTATATGTACACTTAATTGATCTTGTGATAAGTTAAATAGGGAGGGGTTATTAGGCATTTATAACTTTAATTTCAATTAATTTAATTCTTATGATCATATTTTTATATCTAAAAATAAGGTATTGATATTGGTATCCAATTAAGAAACTTTCATTCATTCACTTATTCATTTATATAATAATAATAATATTAGTAATAGTTGATTGATCAATAATAATCCATTTATATTTGTTTGCTTATCTTAGCAACAAAAAATTAACATAAATTTAATCAATAAATGTTTATAGTGATGAATCATTTAAAATAATTCATTTGAGTTGATACATTGAAAATGTTATAATCAGAAGGGGTTTTGTGGAGATTTCAGTATTTTCATAGTTGAATTCATGAATCGATTGAAGCCAGACCACTATGGAAAACCTGGAAGTACTGGTCGGCCGTTTCGTTCCATTATGGGACTCCTCAGCAGTGCGCATCCACGATCCCGCACTCAGGAGATTGCAACCCAAGACTTACCAGTCACGCGCCAGAGCACTCAACCGATAGACCACTGAGCCGTCATACAATGGTGTTAGTTTCTAACTTCAACCACTCCACGAAGTTTGAGCAACCGTTCACTGATTGTCTTCAGTGAGTTTCTATCTCACAACAGACGTGGTTTGAAATCCACTGGTCACTGCTTCCCACTAGAACTCCAGGAAATATCTTTTGAAGTCAGTCACTAGTGAGCATATGATTATAATCAGAAGAGGTTTTGTGGAGATTTCAGGTCCTAGGTTCGAATCTCGCAAGGCAGGATCGTAGATAAACACTGCTGAGGAGTCCCACAATAGGACGAAACGGCCGTCCAATGCTTCCAGGTTCTACATGGTGGTCTAGCTTCAACTGACTTATGATTTTAACTATGCAAATACTAAATCTACACAAAACCCCCTTCTGACATTGATTATACTATAATGAGAAGATTTAGTTAATCAGAATGATGTGTTATATATATATATATATATATATATATATATATATATAATGAGAAAAATAACAAACTATTCATGTTTATGTTTTAATAACCTTTTCAACTTTTATAGAATCTTTGGATTAGTTGTTCGTAAAGGAATTAGTGAATGTACATGTCATATATTTTCTGAATGTGATCCAGTTCATTCAGCTGAATCTATTGTGAATTATATACGAACTATATATCCTCATTTGAAGAGTTAATTCTAAAATTAAAATTAAAATCATCAGTCAAAAAAAATCTAATATTGAAATGTTATTATTATATTAATCTATACTAATGAAGATATTTCCATATAATAAATGATAATTTATAGTAAATTATTATCTATACTACTACTGATACTACTTATATAGTATTTCTTAACTTGGATGCTTTCTTTCTTCATTTTTCATGTTGAGATATTTTTTGTGAAATTATTATTTAAAAAAAAGGTCTTCATGATTTTGTTTTTTCTAGTTTATTTATTTTTGAGTGGGGGTATCCTTCACCAAATAAATGATTGATTGCATGCAGTATCAATTTTGTTTTCTCCCTTTTCCTTTTGTGTTTGTTTGTTTGTTTTCTCTTTTTGTTAAATCTAATTGAAATCCGTATTTATTCATAATTGAACATACTACCAGAATTATCCTTTATTGTCTTTAACATTATGTAAGATAAGTTCATTTGTTATGCGCCAACCATTTTCTGTAGTATTCTATATCAAACCTGTTTATCATTAAATGATAATATTTAAAATTTTTATCTTGTTCAATAGACAACTATGTTACTCTTTGAACTTTTTCTTATTTATTACAAGTTCCTTGATTGATTAAGATCTGTACGGATTTCTTCTTCTTAAACCACTGAACAATGATGACAATTCTCAACTTTTGTTTATCTGGTTTATTTTTGATTTTTTTTTTCGGATTAGATTTTAAACAATCTCCATTTTTTTTCCGACTTTATTTGTTCTGGTTACCGTCAATTTTTTTCTAATTTTATTTTGCAAATTTCGACAGTTTCCCTGTTGTGCAATGAATATTTACTGCTATTCATATTTATGTTTGTTTTGTTTGTTTTTTAAATTTCTTTTTAAAATAAACAATATTTTAGATAAATCATGTAACCAAGACAATGTTGAATAAGAATCGGATAGTATTGCATTACAGTCAAATTAAATATGTCTTCATGGGTGTTCACATGTATACATTTTATGTTGAAAAATACAAAAAATAATATTTTGTTTTTCTTTCCTTAATTGAATTCATGTACGTATTTATAATTTGTATTAATATGTACGATGACATAAAAAATTTTATGCGATACTTTATGGGCTTTAAACAACTATTTTATTACTTTCATAGTTAAAATCATGAGTCAATTGAAGCTAGACCACCAGGGAAAACCTGGAAGCACTGGACGGCCGTTTCGTCCTATTATGGGACTCCTCGGCAGTGCACATTATTTTATTCTAAGAGAAGATGGATAGTGGCTAGCAGTGTAATCTAGGACACATGATTCGTCCTATTTGGGACTCGTCACCTGGGTGTACCTGCATCTCAGAGTTGATATTCATTATGGGACTCGAACCCAGTATCGTTCGTTTCAAACGCCATCGCCAGGACGAAACGCGCGTCCTGGATTCCACTGCTAACCACTATCCATTTGTGCTTATAATACTCGTGAATTAAGGCTATATCGAGGCAATATGCAAGTATGCCAATAAGAGACTGATCTATTTACAGTCATAAACATCAATGGAAAGGTTCAAACAAACAATACCAAGTTAATTTAATTATTTTATTCGTTTTTGTTACTTATGAGTAGTATATATTTTAATATTAAAAAATACAGGCTTCAATTAGTAATAGGGATTAGTCTTGAAAGTCCTATCGAATCGGTTATATATATTTATTTATGCAGTTCTAAACCCCTTCATTTAGGTAAGACACAGCTAGGTCAAAAGTTTAATAAATTAGTTTCAGTTTATTAATCATATTTTTATATGTATCCTTATATAACTTACAGTCGAAATAAACAAAAATGGAAGGATAAGGCCACGTGTGGAATCCCGGACCCGCGTTTCCGCTCTATTTCCGGTCTCGTCAGCCTGGATGTATTCGCATCTCAAAGTTGATGTTCACTTCTGGGACCCCGAACCCCAGTAACTTTTCGCTTTTAAACGCCATCGCGCGTCGTAGATTATTCCACTGATAGCCACTGTCCATCTTTGCTTATAATGCTTGTAAATTAAGGCTATATCGAGGCGACACGCACAGTATGCACATGTGCCAATTAGAGACTGACCAGTTGCAATCCTAAACATCAATGGGAAAATTAATAACAAACAATACTAAGTGAATTACAGTCGAAATGTTTTAACATGTCTTTCCAAATTGATTTTCTGAACATCCTGAATCGCCTAACCAATTGAAGAAAAGAATTAATGTTGAACATCAGATAAAAATTGGTTAGTCTTATCAATTTTAGACTCAAATACTGACTTCATGGCAATGGAGGTTTGAATTGAATTACACACGAAATTCTCAGGTAATATTGAATAAATATACCTTATTTTCTACTGTTAAAGTATCATGGATGCTAAATTATAGAATGAGATGAAGAAAGAAAAATGTGCAGCTTAGATTTTTGGTGTTCATTGAATTATATCTTCTTAGGTTTAAGGTGCACTTATCAGCTAGTTCGGTTGTTGATGTTTTTCCACTCTCTTTTATAAATCAAAGTAACAGTTAACTATGAATGTGTTATCCATAAATTTATTTATACACCAAGATATAAAACTTAAGGTACACTATTATGTAATATTTGGTTTCTATAACTACATGTGTTGTGGTTTAAAGTAATACAAATGATATTTTTGACTAGTGACTTGACCTCTACCTAGCTATTCTAATAGAAGGTTTAGATAGATGTGAATAAATAAAAACATACATTAACAGAACTGGTGAATCGACCGACATTGCTCTAGACTCTAATAACAGTACTGCTTTATAAAATGAAATACAATCCAATTGCCATTATAATTGTTTTTGGTGTTATCGAGCGTCGTTCGTTTAGTCTTACGGTTATGTTTCTGATTATTTGACTTAAAATCTAGCACGCCTATAAGCAATCATGATTATTCCTTCAAGTTACTTAGTGTGTAGGAATAACTGTTTACAGTTCTTCATACACCTGAACAACCAAGCTCATTTACCAAACATTAAGTCTGTTAACACTATCCAAAAGGATTTTTGAAGTTTCTAACACATTCACTACTATTTAAGTGGTTATATGGATCGCGTTAATTTACTACATGTACGGTGAATATATTTTGTGGAGATTGTTCTATTGATAGTTAACATCTTGAACAACCATTAAGAAATTGCTGAAGAGCTCCATACTGAAACAAAAAGGCCATCCAGCGCTTCCACGTTTTCAATGGTGGTCTAACATTGATCGGTTTATGATCTCAAATGAAACTCAACAATGTCCACAACCCTATACTGATAATTTTACTGGTATTCCAATATCTAGTGGAGGGTGAGTGAATCAGACATCAATGTATCTGCTGTTCAGACTAAATTACACTTTCTACAAACGGGATAATTACTTTCGGTTCAGTAGAAAAGTTGTTCATACAGATATTACAGCAAAAATGGTTGTTCTAATCAGTCTAGAATGTTAAGTTATGACCATTATATATGCATTTCTTAACCAGAATTATCATCTCACTTTTCAGAAAACTACACAACATGTGGAAGCCTACGAGACAGAGTTCTGCTTTATAAGAGTAAATTAGTTCACAATTTTAGGCATCAAATCATTAAGCTCTTTTTCTTTGCATCAACGACTCAACCAGTCAATCTTAATATCTGAAATAATCTTGTAAATTCTCTGACATTATTTGAAATGATAAGTATCTAGAGTATAACTGCCTTTATATTCAACTAACGACCGGTAAACAGAAAAGGTATCTATTTGAAAAGGCAAGTTCCAATCATCGTCAAAGTATTTGGTTTTCTTTGTTTTAGAGATTTTCTCAATCCTTATTAGTTGGCAATGAAATTCGAATATTGTTTTTACGTCCATTTGCTTAGAGAGAGAGAAACTATGGTTACTTATTTTAATTTGTTTATTAATTAATTCCTTTTAAGATGAAATCCACCTAGAGTGGTAAAGCGAAAAATATTTGACTGAATTCTTACAAACAAATGAGGTCAGATTAGGTCATGTTTGTTTTGAACTAGTCAAGCTGCTTGTCTTATTTGTTAATAATAATAATAATAGAATATATATATATATATATATATATATATATATATTGCTGTATCTTAATTGATCTAAAGTTAGCAGCGAAGAAACAAAACACATTTTCTAATTGAATACAACCTTCCACCAATAGTGAGGCAACACTTAAGCAACTGAATTTGTAATTTGATCAACAGAATTCGATCGAGATTAAAGACTAGATACACATGATATCGATCAATACTCTGATCGCTCGGTTGTAAATATCTCATTCTTACAGATCATTAAACCTATGTGACTCGGGTTCGATTCCTACAGTATCAATCCCTCCAAGATTACATATAAATCTTGCTGACTAATGCTAATTATCAGAAAACCTAGACCGAATTTCTTGCTGACTACATTCAATCACTCTTCATTTGTTACTTCTCATTTTTCACACTCGTCAGGCACTGATTATACTCGAAAGTTGGCTATAATACTTCTCTTATCTGATTACACTAATTATCGAATTGCTGAGTGATAGTTTAGCTGATAAACATATACTGTTTGTCGAAGATAGCTACTTTACCTAGTAGAATATGTATTTAAGATTAATGTATAAATTTATTCAATAAAAAAACAGTATTTTCGAGTGCAGATGGTGTACTGTACTTGAGTTAAATTAAATGATGGAAGACATTAGAATTCCTGTCAAAGAACCAGGTTTTGTTTCAATGTAATAACCCCAATGACACTGTAAACATTCGCTTATCATTTTGAATAACGATAATATTGATTGTAAACAAAGTCAATACATCTGTACATTGAGTAGACAACCAATTTAATTTGGTAAAAGTTGATAAAGTGACCTTCAAAATTTCGTTCAGTATCCAGTCAAACAAATAAGTACAAATTGGTCGATTGAGTTGCTCTAGTATGTAGGTGAAAGATTGACTTTATTGTTAGAATTAGTTAAAAATCACATGATTACATCCAGAAAACAGCTTGTAAATCGGCGAGTTACATTTGACAGAATTTAGACTGAGATGAGAGGATTTCTAAAAACCAACTAGTTATAGTGATAACTAAGTGTTGACTAATTATTTTGTGTAAGGTCATTTCGACTAAAAATTCAACAAACAGAATTTCCTACTGATATACCAGATTATTTGAAATATTTTCCTCTCATTGTCAGGTATACTACGATAATAAGACTAGTCACGTTATATCAGATTCAAGATTCACAACTCAGAATAGAGAACCAAATTAACTCAAGATAATACTTTATTCGACACAATTATATTTAGTCAGTCTCAGTGAGTCCAGACTAGAAATCAATTACAGGAAGGGAAATCACATATTTAGTAGTCAGTAGGTTAAGTGTCTGTTTGTCCAGGCTCACCGACCAATCATATATTACTTTCACCATATCTGCATGATCCAGCATTTTACATAAAAACTATAAAATCCTTCAGTACAACTGTCAGATTTTTCGACTATGTCGATCATTACAAAATTTTAAGAAATTGGATGAATATTCACTTCTATCTCTTCCTGTAAACTTAATAAATAATCTGACCACTGACAATTATGAGTATCCGCTTTCCATCTTCTCCCCAGCAAATAATATCAATAATAACTGATCACAATCTCTAAGAATAAAAAAATGCCACCCACTTGTGTGAAATTTCAGATTCGTCACCTCGCATTGCATTTTGCATTAATGCTGACAGTAACCGTAACATAGAATTCAAAGTACTCCTCATTATAGATAAATTTACAAGTAGGGACAAATGTAGTATTTGTCAGGTTCTTCTTAGTGCAGATCGATGAAGTTGCAATGTGGCAACTAGTCTAGGTGAGTCGATATTGTGGTTATTTATTTACTCTGAAGAAGTGACTTACATTAGGTCACAAAACGTCAGAAACACAATTTTCTACTGATTGAGATATAATAAAAAATATATTAGTTATTACCTTTCTACTCAATACTCAGTTTATTTAAAGCTATCAAGTCCACCCTTGGCATTGATACCTACATTAGTAATTAATCATTTTATTCATTATAAAATGTGAAGCTCCTAAACAGAAAGCGTCCACGCGTTCACCGAGGGTTGGACCCAAGACCTTCGTTCTCGCATCGAATCTTTGGACCAATTATTCAATATTTGATGGTTTACGCATCTGACTTCAATCAATTCACAATCCTGAGCAACTATCTTCCGTCACATTGTTATATTATACATTACTGACGTGATAACACTCAGTTATGTTATACATATAGTTCGATTAATGATGACTGTGGTTATTTACACCACTTTTATAGTCGATTTGGTTTAAGAAAACCAGTTAACAGTAAACTATGATACAGGTCTACTTTGGGACTTTTCAGAAGAATGCACCCATCGTAATAAGTCTCTCCGTTCGCGTGATACAGTTCAGCCTATGTGTCAATATCCTATGGTCAGCTTTACAGCAAATTTAACGTTTGTATTCATTCCATGAAACAAAGCCAAAGTGATTTCAATACGGTAGAGGTGCAAATTCTAAATCTTGGCACTCTTCCTTCTCAAACCTAAATATAACCGAGTAGAAAATTAGGGACCTTAATTATTAAACTTATAAAAGAACAACTCTGTATCATTGTTGATTCAACTAAACTGGTGAAATATTACCGATGTTTATTAGTGGTATGAAAATGTAAAAAACTGCGTTATTGTGTCGTCTGGACTCCAAGAGTTTCCCGGTAATAGTTATTAACACTATGGCATAAATTTTTTTCAATAAAAGTAAATATGAGTTAACCATAGCAAGAACCTTCTGAATAGGCCATTTAAGAAACTGTTCGAGAGTTAATGAAAAAATGTTATGCATCATATTACATGCATCATAAGGTTGTACTATATCAAATAGAAGAGAGTTTGGTTTTCAGAACATAACAAACAAAAATAAAAAAAATTTCAACCCATTTATTTAAACAACCAGACAAAACACCGCTATGATTTATTTGTACCTTTTTTAAAATTGTAAACAGAAATTACAAATCAAAAATTAATTTGCATATGTTAAGTAAAAATTTATATACAACCATGTTATATCCTAGTGAAGACATAAGTACAGGTAACTTCTGGGACCTATCAATGGACTATTATTCTATATATATTCTTACTGTTTAACCATTGAGTAATTAGATTGTGTATATCTATATTCATCTTATTAGAAGCTTCATTCTGACCTATGAATTATTACTATACGGTTTACTATTCCTAAATTATATCCAGTTTATTGATTATTGTATCCCACGTTCACAGCCACATTTGGCTCGATCTTGTATTTCATGGTGTGATGCGGTCTGTCTGGTATATAAACCGAGTACGCTTGAAATAAATGATTCGCATAGCAGAAGCTGCAATTGGTGTTCTGGACTCAATTGGAAGGGCTAGGCGGACAAAGGACCAATAAGGACGCTAGACTGCTCATACCAGTTGAACGTCATTAATTTGGCACAGTGTTAAGATTAGACATGTCGTATTCCGATTGGCGGAGAACTCACGTGATAAAAGCCGGACATAAGATCATAACGAATTGGATAGGGTCCTATTTTTTAAAAAGTCATAACAAACCATTTACAAGGTTTTTCATCGTAACTTTAAAGAAGATTCAATTATTCACAGAAAAGAATTGTATCATCGAATAATGATTAACAGCACTACTGATAAGACAAAATTGGCAATGACAATTAGTGTTGATCAAGTATTAGATTGTGACAAATCAGCAAAGTAACTGACTATCAAATGATATTGTATCAGGAGTTCAAAAAGCGTAAATGTAGTTAGTATGTAGATAGCTGTTCCGTCTTAATGTGAGGCCCATCGATAGTGAGCATCCACGACCTCGTAACCGGACACTGCACCCAGGACCTTCGGTCCTGCGACGAGCACTAAACCTTTGGACCCCTGAATCAATATTCAATCGTTTACACGTTTACCTTCAAACAATTTGCGATACTGTGCAAGTCTTTCAGTATCATCGGTGAGTATCTGCCTCACACTCAACGTAACTGAACTCCATTGGTCACGGTTTCTTGCTAGAACTCCAGGAAATTACTTTTGAAAATATTCACTAGTGAATAGACCTGAACCAACAATAAACTTCTTTGAAGTGACATATCTATTCATAGCAGATGACGATCAAATAACACGAACTGTAGATTGCTTACTATTACGATGCGGCTGAAGAGTTGTCAACAGAATGTGGGGGTCCAGATTTTGAATATTTGCAACCCTCGAAGTCTGCTTACCTTATTGGTTAGATACTTGCTTCTCAAACGTAGATTACCATGACAGTAGGACTAATTAGAAGGCTCTTTTAATGGTGGATGAAATTCCAAAAAGTTATTGAGTTCAAAGGAAACTTTCTTTAGTCAAAGACCCATAGTAGTGTAGATCTGACAATCATATTTCCGTAAGTAATTGTATTTTATTATTGCCGTATGTACCTTTTTACTTGAAAACAAAGTAATGATCATGGGATATTCTACCGAACAATCCCTCCACCAACCAAATATAAGCCGCTCACTCACATCCACATCTAACGAACTTTTTTTGATGGAAATCCAGTGCCAACAAACATCTCTTCGAAAACATTCTCAGACTCACTGTTTAAAATAAACATACTAGGTAACAGGCTGCAGTAATAAGAATTGTAAAGTGATACCCAAATAGAGAAGCTACTGTCTTTATTGGTGCGGAACTAGCTCTTCCAACGGGCATTCAGAACTACATCTTTTACTGACAGAGAATTAAGAGGCAGACGGGTGGTGGGAGGGTTGAATCCAACAGCCGTGAGCCATCGTTTAGACTTTCCCAAAGGATCTACAACTGAGTAGTCATCTTTTTAGCCGCCAAGATTATTTTTTCGATTTTATTTACAAACGCTGTAATTTTCTAGTGGTCAAGGCATTTTCTATTTTTTCAAATAGTATCTAAGTAGTGGGTAGAGTCGACAGTATGGATGATTTATAAAAATGGATTCAAATTACTGACCGTTTGCTTCGCCGACTATTTTAGACTTCTATTTTAATTAACAAGTTCTATTCTCATTTTCTGTTAGCCGAAGATATATATTCACCACGTAGGTTTTCTTATTAGAATATAAATTAGGGTGAGACTATAATTTATGGATAACCTTTGAGCAACGCTAAAGTGGCCTTGAGAATGTCCACCTACTTACTAGGGCTAAATGAGGTTTATAAACCTGTGTGAAGAGTAAGGATTATGATTTACAGTTGACGGTTAGAGTAAGGAATTAAATTTAGAGTTTTCATCACGAATTGATATCAGCTAAAATACCAAAACTCTATTTAGGCAAATGGATTCCAAGCCAAAACCCAATACCTGTAATCCTAAATCTGGTCCGTCCATAAATTATAGTCTCGCCGTAAAGTAGATAAGTTGCTGAAAAGACAACCATTCTTTGGAAGCTTACTTATCTAGGTTCCCTAAGACTTTATTAGCGTTTCCCACTAAATCAGTCAATACAAAATATAGTTATTTCAATAAGTTAAAACACCACAGGGGAAGATACTACTTTATTTTGACCAAGTCTATTACTGATATCTATAGAATGGAATTATCTGACTCACTTTTGGTGCTTACTTGTATACGCATAGTACTTCACTTCGTGTTTCAGTCACATTTACACTTATATACTACCGGTATCATTACTTTTCAGGGTTTACGGATCCCATGACATCTTTATATTTCATTTTTCACACAAAATTATCATATCAATTTGTATGATTTACTTGCTTTGATACTCTATAGCACCAACACTAAATGTTATGAAATATAAGACTTAAGGAAGCAAAAGTAATTTCTTTCTCCCTAATACTTTATACCCTACTGTTACCTTAAACTTCACTCCAAGGTATAAAATTATTGGAATCATTCTTTTCTGGAAGTCACATGCATGCATTTCATCAAAAACGAGGAATAAGTTAAATCCCCTCGTATTCTAATCTACATTTTAAAGAAAAAAACAGTTGGTGTAGAGACCTCGATCGTTTCGTAGATAAATATATATCTAATGATTAATTTAATTTCCGTTTACAATAATCTAAAAGTCAGCTATAATTACTGTTATATATGTAAGACATATATAATCAATCTATATTAAATGGTTTTTCATTTGATAATGAACGTCAATAGCATATTTTGGTTACTAAAATAATCAATAGTTAGCCTAATATTAATTTATTAGTATCGGCTGATTATGTCATATGAACAGTCGTTTTAATTTATAAGAAAAATATATAGAATAATAAATATATAATTGAAAAGTGCATTCAATGACTAGTAATAAGATGGAATTAATTAAGAAATTATCAAAGTGAAAAAGAAAGAGTCGAAGGTTGAAATGAATTAATTTAGATATAGAAGAATGAGTCAGTCAGTCATAACGTAGAACCTCGTACGTACGTACATCAGTTCGAGTTGCCATACCACATTAGCACAGAGATGTAGTTGTCGATTCAAATCCCATAGTGGTAGAAGTAGTAAGAGTATAACCATTATGTGAAAAATTAGGGTTTGAAGATGTTATTTAAGGAGTATAATCCAGTGAAATAAATTTGGAAAGAGAAAAAGATAGAGACATGAGGAATTCAGAAGTTGGCAGAACACAAAGAGTGGATGCACCTGCGCCATTGCAAACGATTTTGAGCAATGCCATTCAAGGTCTCTAACCATCGATTGCTATCATCTCGCGGATCCCAACCAGGAAGTCTACACCTACCAACATGGCTCAGTCCACTTGACAGTGACTTCATCGATTTGTGCCACGTTTTGGTCTGGCCGCCCTAGCTTTCTTCCAACCTACTCCTACATCATGAAACATTGCACGTCGGGGTAGCCGGTGGTTGGGCATACGAAACACGTGTCCCAGCCATCTCAACTGATGAAGTTTCATTACATCCTCAGTTGTTCTGCCATCCTTACCTGGTACCCGTTTCCTAACAACTGCATTACTTACCCGGTGGTCCCAAGATATACAAGCGATGCTTCGAAGACTCCTATGATCGAATACTAGTAGTCTACGAATATCCTCTACCCTTACTGGCAATGTTCAACTGCCATAAAGTAGGACGGGACGAACTGCTGCGCAGTAAACCCGTCCTTTGATTGCTAGACGGATATCTCACCTACGCCAGGTTTCAAAAATGTGAAAACATAATGATGACGCAGTGAGGTCAATATGAATTTACCAAGGTAATTCAAAATTAGAGACTTGAATCCAACAGTCTACGAAGTTTAGATGTATATTGACTTAGTGAAGATGGGCCCTTAATTTTAAGTTATCTATACCATTTTCAGAAATTGATGTATGTACTCGTTAGTTTAACAGTTATGCAGTGTTTAGTAACCTTATTTTATGTACTACTGAGCATTTAGCTTGACTCTAAAAGAATGCACTTTTTTGTTTGCCTGTTGACTAAATTATTGTTGATATCTTGAGTTGTATGTTGGTTTAGCTATTCTCTTCAATCTTATTAGTTATATGAAATACGAGTAGTGTCTGGCTTACTGACCACTGTCAAACAATCTCGAATGGTAGCTTTCTGGAGTTAGATCAACAACCTTATAGTAGCAAACATAAGAGGTATCAGATTAGCGAATAAAATACCAAGCTTCCAACTAGGAGGTCGCACGTCAGAACGTTCATCTCAATACTTTCGCTCGGTCAGTGAGATAGCATCAATAATCCTTACATGAACAGCGAGGATCGAAACCAAATTAAGTGCTTGATAATCGCTATATGGGTTGAAATTATATCATTTTGGGTCTATAAACCAATCGCTTTATCAAACCTATTTATCTACGTATTTTATAATGCACAATAGTTCTCATAAATCAAATTAACCAGCCTAATAGAGACCACCAAAACTTTAGAAAAAAAGGAAATCCATTAAAGTTGAGACCAAACGGTAGGACCGAGCAAACCTATTCATAATCAGCAAACGCCAACAAACTGACAGATTTCATTCCTTAACATCTAAAACAGATATTAGATAAATAATTGAAACAAAGACCTTCATCGAACACCAAGTTTTGTTGGTGTCACAATACAGCAAACCCTACAACGTAAATCCGAATACTTATTGAAGGTTTTGTGATTAGTTATTACAAGGACGAAAAATCTGTCCGGTGCTCTCTATTGACGAATACCACCTCCACATCGAAACCTTTTCAGTGTTTAGCTCAGTCGTGTTTTAAGATTAGGGTGTTCTATCATACCCACGAAATGGAAGTTGCGTCCAGGTTAAATACAAATAACTACATATATAATTACTATATGCCAACTAAGAGCATTATTTTGACGTGTAATACTATCCTTGAAAAACAAATATGACGAAAACTTCCAGAAATAACCGAGATGCAAATAGCATTTGAAGTAATTGGTTGACGAATTTGATCGTATAGAATGAAAACGTCTTGGTTGGTGAAAACAAGATATTTGATATCACAATTTGCTGACTGACTTTAAATAGACCTTTAAAGAACAGTCACCAGTCACACCTCCTAACGTTTCTCCACTGCCTTGTCGACTAGACCTATAAGTCAAAGGTTCGAGAAGTGGCCCCTTAAGTAAAACACCTGCTTCGGTTTGGGCGCTCGAGCAGTATTTCAGCCCCTACACAAACCGGATGATGAAGTGCGGCGCATATATATATATATATATATATATGCATATATATATATATATATGGTTTCTTGTAGTACTAATGTTTATGCGTTTAAATAAATAAATGAAGGATCAGATGAAGCAGGTGAACCTCTGGTATAACTAACTTACTGCTCTAATCACGCCTGCGATTTTTGTCTTGATTGTAATACATTCCTTTTCTTGTTAACTTTCTGCATCGTCAAGTGTAGCAACCTGAGATCATGCACTGGGGTTTAAAAAACCCAGCAAATCATAAAGAATATTTGACATAGAATGAAACATTTAGTTAAAAAACAGAAAACAGTTTAAGGGAGAACTTTGTTGCAGTGTAAGCCAAAAGACTACACATCAACATCATATTTCTGATCTACTTTAAATAACACAACAGTCAAATAAATTCATACAAATCAAATACTCAACCTTGTCGAAATAAATTAAAAAGCTTGTAAGTTAGCAACCGCGCCAACTGGTTGAAATCAAAAACAATACAACAAAATGGGCAACACGATATTATTTTACAGAAGATTGCGCATAGAAGAGATAAAAAACAAATCATTAAATCATAAGGTTAATGGAGCTTTTAGTATATTTTTGCTCAAAACTGAATCCTAGAAATAATTGAATTTCAGCATATATATATATATATATATATATATATATATATATATATATATATATGGAGAGCATGAGAAGGATATAGTTGGATGATTCGATGATCAAACATATGAAGTAAAATAACATAGTACAATTATATTCATGAGTGGACGAGTGGAATGAAGGTCGTAAGCATTTTATCGAGGAGAGAAAAACGATATATTTTAGTTACACAAACGGCTCCAATAAATCATTAAACAATAATGTAGATTAAAAATTTGTATGACCCATAGTTATGTAAATCCGATGCAAGTAAGGAAGTATTTAGCATACTGGGTAAAAATAATATAGCATGTGACAGTTTGATTCGAGATCTGAAGGTCAATTAAGTTCTTCAACAGAAATTACAGCAACCCGTATGCGTAAAAATGTGACCAATATGACTACAAAGCAAAATCATTAGTTGAAAGAGACTGAACACGCAAGATAATGACATTAAAGACTGGAGGATTGGAGAAACATGTGATATACCCACGTAATAGGAAAATATTGAGTGGATGAATCAGGACTATCTACAACACTGTCTTTGTTGTGTAGGCGAATCGTTTGGCGTAAGCTGTTGTCCCCCAGAAGGTCTAGATGGCTCTGCATGACTAAGTAACTCCCGAGCTAAAATAAACCAAGGATCACAAGCAAGTTTACAAGGGGAGATAAGTCACACTGATTTAAAATGGAATCATTTATCAAAGTGAGACTAACATACAAACAAAAAGTTGTAATTTTCTGCACAAAATTCCTCTATTGAGGCATCTAAAAAACTCAACCTTAGCTTATAATGCACTTTACTTTCGACTGCTAAATGATCTTGAAGTAATTGTCTAAATCATCTATAACCAAAACATCAATAGCAAATATGTGATTTGTCCGAGTCAAGATTAATGCCATATGAACGTCGAAACATTAAAGGAATCATAAAAACCTAGAGGATAAAAAATATACCTCAGTTAAACATCTGATATTGGAAAAATAATACATTACAAATGAGATGAAACTGTTATTCACCGAAACTTCACGGAAACACTATATTCTCATGTGGATCTTCGTAACCTTGACATTCAGCTATATATTATTATCGATAGTTAACAATATTATCCGGCCCCTCAAACTCGAGACAGTGCTGTTACGTTCGAACCAGAAGTCCAGTGAAAGTTCGGCCCTTCAACTACTAAAGTAATCATGCTCAGCGACAATATAAGGAAAAGAATATCGACTGAAAAGACAACGGAAAACTTTAAAGAAAAGAATGGGAAAAGATTAAAATAACCTGTCTAAAAGCAGATCATTGATCGATATCAAAATTATGTGTAAGAAGAGATAACATCCAAACGTTGTTCAAAATTTCTGTAAACATCTTTATCAGTACTAGATTAAGCGTATTATCGAATAATCAGTAACCAGTTTATAGATTCCACTACTTAAATTTCAGCTAAAATCAAAATTGTGCATTTTTTTTAACCGTGATATTAAGCTTGAGCAAACTAAACTGATGTAAATGGGAATCAAACTCCACCTGTAGCTCTTATAGGGTTACTGACAGTCACAAGTCCGAGTAAAGGAGGGTTGGGCATGGGGTAAGCAACTCAATACCGATGAAAACAACCTTGCTAACAATACGACGACCAGAATAAACAATTTAAACTCTGTCCTCCGAGTTGAACGATATTCTTTCAAAAAAAATTATGACACCTCATGGTGGAAACCGAGACTCTTCGGAAGTCACGAGGTCTATGCTTCTTCTAACAACCACAGAAACAATTAATATAAGTACGTGGGATATTCGGACAATGTGGGAGACCGGGAGGACCAATCAATTAGCTGCGGAAATGAGGAGGTACAACTTGACGGTGCTCGAAATCAGTGAAACCGATAGGACCCAAGCTAAACGAAAACGATTAGATTAGGGAGATGCTATCGTACTCTGGTAACGGAAAGGAAAATGCTCCACACACTCAGGGAGTTGCTCTGATGCTGTCCAAATAAGCACGTGAAGCATTTATACGATGGGAATCTTATGGACCCAGAATCATCAAAGCGTCTTTCAAAAGAAAGAAGAAGGGAATCACAATGTATGTTATCCAATGTTATGCACTCACCAATGATAACAACGAAGACGATAAAGATGAGTTCTACGAGGTGCTGCAATCGACCATAGTGAATTGCCCAGGAAAGGACCTGAACATCCTCATGGGAGATCTAAACGCCAAAGTCGTAACGGACGACACTGGTTATGAAGATATCATGGGACCAAATGGACTGACTGAGAGAAAGGAACGAGAATGGTGATAGATTTGCAAATCTATGTGCACGCAACAAAATGGTTATAGGTGGCACTATCTTCCCACACAAACGCATACACAAAGCTACATAGATTTCACCAGATCACACTACAGAGAACCAGATAGATATTTGTATCAACAAAAAATTCCGAAGGACAATGGAAGACGTGAGAACCAGGGGAGCAGCTGACATAGCTTCGGATCACCATCTAGTGATTGTTGAGATGAAACTGAAGCTAAAGAAGCACTGGACAACTGGAGGAACAGCATTACAAAGATTCAATACAGTCTTCCTACGAGATACTAACAAACTCGACGAATTCAAGAAAGCTCTAAACAACCAGTTCCAAGGCTTACAAGATCTACTGAAAGAAACCACGACGGAGGACAACTGGAAAGGGATCAAAGAAACACTAACTTCAACGTGTCTATAGGTTCTTGACAGCAAGCACCATCATCATAAGGAAATGGATCTCTAACGAAACCTTGGACAAGACTTAAGAAGGGAAGGATAAAAAGACAGCAATTAACAACAGCCGAACAAGAGCATAGAAATCCAAAGCATAAGCTGAATACACAGAACCAAACAAGGGAAAAGTGAGGATTAGAGCTGACAATCGGAAATACGTAGAAGAGCTAGCGACGACAGCGGAAAAAACCACAACAGAAGGAAATATGAAACAACTATGACACGACGAAGAAAGTAGCAGGGAAATCTAGTAAACCAGAGCGATCAGTCAAGGACAAAGAAGACAAGCTAATCACTGGGATTTAAAGACAGAGGAACAGGTGAGTCAGTCAAGCACTTTGGAGCTCTTGAACCGACCAGCCACACCAATACCACAGGACGTCGATTCCCCACACACAGACCTGCCTATTGATGTCACTCCACCAACGATCAAAGGAATTAACTGTGACCATCAGAAAAATTAAGAGTGAAAAAACAGCAGGATCTGACAATCTAATAGTCGAACCACTGAAATCACATATACAGGAAACTGCAAACATATTCCACGTTCTATTCAGGAAGATTTGAGAGGGAGAACAAGTACAACCGGCAGACTGAAAAGAAGGATACCTCATCAAGATACCAAAGAAGGATCTCAGTAAGTGTGAGAACTGTCCCCAAATGCCCTGGTACGGCCGAGAGTGGGGAGAGTCCACTCTCCCTCTCGAAATGCTCTCACATGGCCAGCGAATATATAGCCTCTGCCAGGGAAGTCCTACTCACTGCCTTCTCGTGGCGTCACTGTTGTTTACGAAAGTGAGAGGACGAAAAGCGAATGTCCGGCACTTTAACCGGGTTGGTGGACACGGAGGGTCCACCTAGGGGAGTTGGAAAACCCTGATTCCAAACCAATGGTGCACATGGGCTCCAGTATGCTGATGGAACGAATGGCGAATGAACCTGTTGTTGGTCACCGGCTACCATGGGACTGCATCTCCTCACGATGCTCCACTGCCTTGTGGATCAGACCTTTAGGTCAAAGGCTCCGAGTGTGGGCCCTTAGGAAAACTACCCGCTTCGGTTTGGACACCCGGGCAGTATCACGGCCCACACACAAATGACATGAAATGACGCACTACACTAACTACACTGCTCTCGTTCCTAATAGAAGAAAGACATTTTACATTATTATTATTATTACCATTATTATTATTATTATTATTTACTACGTCGCTAAATTGTGTATTCTTCCTTTCCAACTTATGCAGTAGTTCGCCCATGGTGGAAACTCTGTCCTATCTAAACGATCTCCAGTCACTGTCTGGTTGAAAGTGAATGCTTCCACCGATTACGAATACTGAAGCAGTCTTTCTGAAACCACGTACGCCGTTCAAGCTGGCTTCCTTCAACGTTCGCACACTAATGCAGATCGGACAACAGATGGGGCTGGCTATGTCTTTAGAAAGTCTTAATGTTGATGTTGTTGGTCGCAGGACAGATAACGGGGACCGTTTGCTGCAACTGTGCACAGACCACAACCTGTTTCTGACTAGCACCAACTACTGTCACAGTCATCGCCGAAGTGCCACCTGGCGTCCTCCCTCTGCATCTCAAGCCTGGACTCAGATTGATCACATCGCGATCAGCTACCGCTGGCGTGGTTGTGTACAAGACTGCCGCTCCTTTTGGAGTACCTATCTGGAGTCTGATCATGCCCTGGTCTGCGCCAATCTCACCTTACTTTTCAGTGGCCGAAGGATTGACCACCACCAACGGATCGATGTTAGTAAACTGGCTGCAACTTCTGTTGCAAGTAAGTATCGAGCGGAGCTAGCCTCTAGGCTAGCTACCATCCCACCGAAAAGTATAGATGAGCATGGGTTGTAATTGCATGACGCCATGAAAACGACGAGTAAAGTCGCTTGCGGCTTCGCGAAACGTCCAGCTTATAAGCACTGGGTTTCTTCTGGCTCCTTACAACTCATCGAAGCCCGTCAGTCTACTCCGGGTGACCGTGATTTTGACCACAAACGAAGGCTGTTACGTAATGAAATTGGGCAAAGCTTGCGTAAGAACCGAGAAGCCTGGTGGTCGGAGCGTGCTAATGAGACGGAAGCAGCAGCTGCATCTGATAACTACCGGAGGCTCTTCCATTTCAACCGAGCCATTGGCAGCAAGAAATCTGGTGTGAGCGAAACAATCTGTGAGGATGACGGGATGCCAATCACTAACATCTCTCGACGTCTTGGACGATGGGCGGAATTTTTCGAAGGGCAGTTCAACTGGCCTGCTGCTCCGGCAACATCGATCAGACTGTCCTGCCCTCCATGGCCGGTGACGACTGCCCCACCAAATGAGGGGGAAGTCCGCAAGGAACTCCAACTCTTAAAGCGCTACAAATCACCGAGCCCAGATGACTTACCTCTGGCTCTTTTTAAAGATGATGTTGACTTTCTGGTTAAGGAACTGACTGTGTTCTTTAAAAAGGTCTGGAAGCTAGAGAGTGTTTCAACGTCATGAAATGAGTCGATGGTTGTTCCTATCTTTAAAAAGGGTTCACGTCGTTCCTGTAACAACTATCGGGGGATAAGTCTATTTCCGATTGAGTCCAAACTATTGGCTTCTGTCATTCTTCGTAGGTTGTTTAAAACCCCAGAAAGATTGACTCGCGAGGAGCAGGCTGGTTTCCGTTCTGGTCGAGGATGCATTGATCATATCTTCACCCTCCGCCAAATGTCAGAACACCGTCATACTTATCACAAGGCCAACAATCGTAGTGTTTATTGACATCAGGGCCGTCTTCGATTCGTTGGACAGGACTGTTCTCTGGGATTGTCTATTGAAGAAGGGTGTGCCTGGGAAGTTTATTAACATATTAAAGGCCCTATATACAAGCACCTCAGGTAGAATGAGGGCATACAACCACCTCTCCCCATTGTTCCATTCAAACAGTGAGGTTAGACAGGGTTGCCCAATCTCACCATTCCTCTTCAACTTTGCCATCGACGACACTCTGGAAACAGCTCTGGTGGATGTAAGTAATGGTGGTGTGGATCTGTTGCCTGAAGAAAGACTTCTCGACCTTGAGTATGCGGATAATATTGTCTTACTATGCGATAATGCCCAAGGCATGCAAACTATACTTAATCAGTTGGCAATCAGTGTCCGCAGGTACGGCATGTGCTTTGCACCCTCCAAGTGCAAAGTACTCCTACAAGACTGGCAGGATTCTCATCCTGTACTCACCCTGGATGGTGAGCAGATTGAAGTAGTTGAGAAGTTCGTGTATCTAGGTAGCTATATAAGTGCTGGTGGGGGCGTGAGTGATGAGATTGATGCACGTATAAGGAAAGCCAGAGCGGCTTATGCCAATCTGGGCCATCTTTGGCGCCTTCGTGATGTTAGTCTGGCTGTAAAAGGTCGGATCTACAACACATCGGTGAGAGCAGTCTTGCTCTATGCTTGTGAAACCTGGCCTCTCCGAGTTGAGGATGTTAGATGTCTCTCTGTGTTCGATCATCGTTGTCTCCGAAGGATTGCTGACATCCAGTGGCAACACCATGTTAGTAATGCAGAGGTTCGGCATCGTGTGTTCGGGCGCAGAGACGATAATTCAATTGGTGTCACCATCTTGAAGCACCGACTTCGGTGGCTTAGACATGTTTTACGAATGTCGTCCCAGAGACTTCCACGTCGTGCATTATTTGCCGACTCTGGGACTGGTTGGAAAAAGCGGAGAGGAGGTCAGTGTATGACATGGTGTCGTGGTATGAAAGAGAGCTGCAAAGGGCTAGCTTCTGTTGGCCCTTCACGACTCCTTGGTTGGGGTCCGAGAGATGGTGCAACACAGTGGCTAGAGACGTTATCAGATATGGCTCAGAATAGAAGCCAGTGGCGATCCTGCTGCAACCTTCTTTTACTTTCTTCATAAAGAGTGGTTCTAACTTTCTTAACTGAAAGAGTTTTCTGGTTGTACATTTTAGTCCGCCCTATCTTTTCATCCCTTCTCTTCCTACTTTCATTATTTTGTGTGGCGCATATGTATCTGGTGCCATTTTGTACCAATATATATGTGTTTAAATAAATAAAATAAATAAGTGTGAGAACTACAGAGGAATCACACTACTATCGGTACTAGGAAACGTTTTCAACAGTGTTGCTGAACCGAATGAAATATTCAGTAGACGTTCAACTTCGAGATCAACAGACTGGTTTCCGAAAGGATAGGTCGTGCACACAAAAAATCGAGACCCTATGGATCATCCTTGAACAATCAATTGGATGGGACTCGTCATTATACACTGACTTCATAGACTTTGAGAAGGCGTTTGACAGTGTGGATGGGGGAACCTTATGGAGCCTTTTTCGACACCAAGATGTGAGTAGCTGAGAAGATCGTCAAAATTATCATCCGTAATTCATACGACGGACTAGAGTGCAAAGTGGTGGATGGAGGACAGCTGAGATATGTATTCCATGTGTAAACCGGTGTCAGACAAGGCTGCTTACTCTTCCCTTTCTCTTTCTTCTGGCAATAGACTGGATTATGAAGACCTCTACACCTGACGGGAGCCACGGAATACAATAGACAATACGGATGCAACTAGACGATTTGCACTTCGAACATGATCGGACCCTTCTATTCCATACAAATCAACAAATATAGGTCAAGACAACCAGTGTGGCAGAAGCTTCTGCATCAGTAGGCCTCGACATACACAAAGTAAAAAGCAAGATCCTCAAATACAACACAGAGTACACCAACACAATCACACTTGATGGAGGGACTCTGGAAGATATGGAGACTTTCACTTATCTAGGCAACATAATTGGTGAACGCGGAGGATATGATGCGGACGTAACGGTGAGGACTGCCAAAGCAAGGACAGCATTCCTACAGTTGAACATATTGAACTCAAAACAACCGTCAACCAATATCAAAATGAGAATCTTTAATACGAACTTTAAGACAGTTTTACTGTACGGAGCTGAAACTTGCAGAACTACCACAACCATCATCAAGAGGTACAAGTATTCATAAACAATTGTCTACACAAGAGACTCAATGTCCATTGGTCGGATACCACCAGCAACAACCTACTGTTGGAGAGAACAAACCAGCTTTTAGTTGAAGAGGAAATTAGGGGAAAACGATGGAAGCGGAAAGGACACACATTACGGAAATCACTAAACTACATCACGAAGCAAGCGCCAACTTGGAATCCTGGAGTGAAACGGAAAAGAGGATGGTCAACGAACACACTGAGTCAAGGATTAGAAGCACATATGAAAAGAATGAATAGCAACTGGAAAAGATCGCCCAGGACAGTTGGGTGGAGAATGTTGGTGGGCCGCCTATGCTCTGTCACGAGGGGTAACAGGCAAAAGTAAATACGTAAAATGCAAATCTAACCCCATGATATACAACATGTTCACACAAACCTATGAAAATTACCTATGGCAGTGAATAATTCGGAGACATTAGTTGAAATCTTGGCTGACGTCTCCATAAATAGTAATCTATTTTTATCGGCGTATTCTTGTGCTTCCTAAAAAATAACAACAAAAAACTAATTAGAAACTTTTAAAATACAGAATACTAAACAAAATCAGGACTTGTTAAAAGCCCAAACTTCAGAAAACCCTTTAAAAAATGGAGCCTCTTAGAAACATTGTTGTACTGCGCTTGTAAAGTATGTTGAATCAGGAAAGCCTAAAACAAAAATAAACCTAACGTGTATGTATGCTTGGCGACACAACAGTTCCAACATGTCAATGCTGACAGAAAGTGGACAGCTCAAAAAGCTTACGTATATACCAAAAAGTGTTCACAACTTTTCCGAGTTACATTAAAATTTTCAGATTATAAACTTATGACAATTGAAATTCTGCAAATTTAATAACTACAAGACTGAATATTTTAAAACCATGCCTGAAGATAAGAGAACAACACCAGATTTATGAAACTGGGAAGAACATATATACGTTATGTATGAAAAAAGCTCGAACCACATTTTTAAGGATAATAGCGATTTGATGACCGTGAAAATCCATGAGACGGGAAAGATATTTACATTTTTAAAAACGTTTCGCTTACTTAATCTTATACCTACGTTTTTCTAGTATCCACTACTACCACCAACAGCAAATGTTATGTCTTCAACAGCTGCTTGGACGTTTTCTTATTTTGTAACAGCTATCAACTATATGAGCTTGGGTGCAATAAACATGCAGGTGGAAAAGTTACTTAATAGTGAACTTGAAGAGTATAAAATTTTTTATGAATAAACTACATGACTTTTGAACTTCCGCCTCAAAATCAATTCAAGAACTGTTTAGTCTCCAAATACGGTGGCGAGTGAAGCTCCTGAACTCCAATTGAACTAGGGAAAAATATCAAGGAATAACAGATGACCGTGATGTTAGGACTGACCCTTTATCACTTATAATTTTTAACCATTGATTTCTGTCATATGATTTATCAAACAAGGCAAACCTATAAAATCTTTCACGACTGGTCAGTGAGTGCGTTATTAAGCAATATTTCTTGATACGACCAGGCCTAGCTGTTTCTCAACATAATCATACTTTGCTTGTCATTTCTCATGTTGGCGAATGGTCACTCATCATATACAACATGCAAACGTACACTGACTTGTTCTTCTTGCAGTCACATTTTGCAATCCTAGGAAGACAAGTGAGTACTGTAACTCGAACAAACTTTTCATTCCCTACACCATATATTACAGATACAAAGCAGTAACGTAAGTTTCCGCAAAGTACTATAATTTTAATTCTCAGATATCTTATCGGTAGCACATGTTAACAAATGCCTTCCGCAATTACTATCACGTCCTGAAGCACAAGTGTACTCACTACTGCCATATGCCACTAGTCAATTCGTTAGCCTCACGGTGGCATTTAATTTTAAAAATCGAGACCCTGTAATAGATTCCAGTTGAAGGGAGAGAACCTAACAAACATAGTTAATTACTAGGAATTAACTTCTGAATGCAGAACAAAGTTATAGAACGTAGTACAACTGTCGACCCAAGTCACCATACGCTACATCAGCATTCCAAGATGAGGTCAACTTTAATCCAAAGAACGAGAAACTTAAATCGACTCCATACTGAGATGAAACAAACAAGAAGACTAGCAAATAAACGGAACAAACTGGATCGATTGTATTAGTGTTAAAGAGAATAGTTGGAGTGAAATAAAGGGATATAAGTACTCAAACTCAAGATTCTCTATGTGCATGGACTTACGCTACACCAAATACCTGTAAAATCGTATGAATTATTTTGGTAAGCAGTGTTTAGATACTTAAGGTACTAACTTGGTGAAAAACTCATGCAAGTTAGGGGTCTGAACACATTACCTCGAACGAAACAGCTCGCTGTCCTTCGAGATCCACTTTGTTTCCTGCAAGTGCAATCACCCCACTAGTATTTGCTTTCTCTTGAAGTTCATTAATCCAGGATTTTGCACGTTCGAATGAGTTCTGGTTAGTAATATCGTAAACGACAACGGCTGCCTGGGCTCCTCTGTAGTACATAGGGGCCAAACTATGATAACGCTCTTGTCCTGAATGTAAAGGAAATGTTAGGTTTCAATAGCCAATGCAGAAAATTATGGCTAGTTAAACATATATGTGGATATTAACATTTGGTTATTTACATAGCCAACTACTATATGTAAGGTCACAGGTTCAAGTCCTAGGTCCACTAAGCTACTTACTATAAGCTGATGGTATTAAAATCTAACCCGAAACAAGTTACTACATAGCTAGAACTACTTACCGAGCATAAACAATTTAGCCATGCTTTAAGCTACACTTTATGTTAAAGCCAGTGGTAATACCTGTTTTCCCCGATTGATACAAATGAGGTGGAGTTCGGATCCACGACCTACTGGCTGAAAGGTGATTGCTTCCATATCACTATTCTACGATTAAATTTGACACTTGGGAAACAAGCGTGGCTTTCAAGGTGTGCTTCGGTGCCTCACAGTTGAATCTGAATGGTAGAATCAGTCTGATAATTCAATTTCGTCGTAATATAAAAAAAAAATGGATGTTTCAATAATTTGACGTCTGGTTTCTACGTGCAGCGAGTGAAGGCAAACGAAGAACATATTTTGACGTTATTCACCTTATTTCTTTGAATAAGGGATTTGATAAGCTAAGACAGATACGTCTTGTGTTGATTTCAAATAACTTGTTTTAGTGAACAGAAATCCTGAGACGTTCAGCGTAAAGGAAATCTCCCAGAAAGATAAAGATACGAGTAGCTCGTCAGAACTAACGCCGACAGGTAGGCAGGGTGGGAAAGTAGACCAGCTGAGCTGTCACCGTCACACTAACTATCCTCCTCATTATAAATATCTGACACCAACTACATCTGCCATCAGTTAGAAAAACAGGACCTCAGAAATCAGTGTGGGCTATACAGATGTGAGCAGAAATACCAAGACACAAACCTAGTATTAGAGTACTGAAGTGATACAACTGTATATATCTACTGATTATAAATATCATTGATCATGAGGCAGTGTGACCTACTTAATTTCTAAAAGATCAGGATTTGAAATACTCAACTGTTAGTACAAATCACAACCATGATACTTATACAGGCAATGCAGAAATTAGTAACTCCATACATAAACAAGTAACTAAGGTTGCATTTCTATTTGCCATCCATTCTAGTCAAATGCTTCCAATGTTTGAAAATAATGTAGATTAATTAGAGCCACTGACAACTTAATTCTTTCCCTTGTTAACGAATGAAAAGTCTCACCGTAACGGTTTGGAGAGTACACTGTTTGGATAACTCACTTTTCATATTATCCTTAACTCCTTTACGGTCCTTTGACAGCGTAATGGTACTCCATACATAAACTACCCTATATGAATAGACACTAAAGAGTACTAAACGGTCACGAAACAAAACGACCTCACGGATCTAATAACAAGACTATGGTCTATAAATTGATATATCCTTTATTTTCTATTTACTTCAGGATACGGAAACTGAAAGGACAGGAATTTTGTTCAAAAGCCAAGAAAGGACCCCATATATAATGAACAAAAACTTCCCAGATGGCAACCAACTCTTGTGACCTACTCCCGAGAACATCTAAGCCTAATTTACTCATCTAAGTAGAGGTTTAAACACATACGGAAGGGTACTAGGAATCGATTAACAGGTTTCTTGGCTTATCCGCAAAGCAAACCATCCGACTTCTGGAGCGTAATGTGCCAGTGACAGACTGAACACTGCCAGAACCCTAGAGTAGACACTAATTCAGCAATCACACAGCAGTTGGCTTCCTAATTTATCATTTGAGAACTGAAAAACAACTAACCAGCAGTATCCCAAATCTCGAACTTTACGGTCGCTGGTGGGTCATTCAGGACGATCGTTTGTGTCAAATAAGCAGCTAAACAATTAAACCAAGTATTAGAAACCAACCCCCAATAGTAGCCTCTTGGTACTCGCTAAACTGACACTTTACGAGTCTCAGGACTATGCTTGATTTTCCAACAGCTGATTCTCCAAGTATCACCAGCTTATGGGAACTTCTATTTGCCATCCTCAAAGACCAAAAAATACTTTGAAAACAACCTAAAACTGTTCATATAGTTGAAAACAAGGATAATATCAACAAACCAACGTCGAATAATTAAGCTGAAAGACGGGGTGAATAACAGCAGTTCCGTTGGCAAAATATTAAGCCGCCAAAAGGTACAGACCAATGCGTTAAAACAGATGGTACAAATTGTTCTGAATGAAATACGAGAAACTTCCGCCTAATTTGCTTCTTTATCTAATGGCAGTAGATCAAAGATGAATACGTGTAAGAATATGGGTATATTTAAAGGTAAAAAGATAAATCTCAGTAAACTATGATTAGATACTGTCCTGAGTCTCCTTAAAGGACTCGAAGAAAGTCGCTTAAACCACCCCAGCCAAAAGCAAATTCCATAACTTGACTATTTATAAAGAGTCAAAGATGACCCTGCAGTCCATTCAGCTGGGTTGTGTCTGGGTTTCACTTTCGAAGTTTGTTTAGGGACTGAACTTAAGTAGGTATTTAAGTGAGCTCACGGCAGAGTTTAGGACGCCTTAATTAATTGTAAGGTCATCTTTGAGTTTAGTTTTAATGTACCCACCTAGCTGAAGGTGCTCAGCCATGCATCCACACCAGATCACTAGTGGGAATGCTGTGTTCAACATCTGCAACCGTCAGCCAGTTACATCTAAATATATTGATAGCCCATCAAATATATATATTCTAACCTCCTTACTTCTGACTTTTGATTTCACTGAGTAGGTGTTACTGGTATAAATGTTTTCGAACTAGAAATATTCGTGACATCTTCATTGGTGAGCCCAACGTGATCTAGTACATCAAATTGTGGACTGTGAATCTGTTCCATTTTTGGAACTTTATATACCATTGCTTTATTTTACTTTTTATATATTGTGATTTTTCTCCTCGCTCATTCCTGTACTTCATATTTGCATGATGGAACAGACACCTAAACTACTTAAGTTCGAGACTATGACTCCACCTTCATTTCCGCTAATACCCTTCTAGACGGACAACATCGAAACCTGTTTCTGCTACGCAGAGGCGGACTGCTTCGAGCACGGTGTGAACGATCCCCGTGCACAATTCCTCACGGTAGTAAATGCATTACCGCGCGAATTCAACAGGCAAGTCACACCTAGTATGTTTACTAGTGATGTTTCGGAACCTTACGAAACTCTAAAACGATCTATTTTGAAACGACGAGACGTAACCGATCGACAAAGGTTAGATCAAACCCTTAATAATATTGATCTACAACACGGTTCTGCGACAAACATGATGTTGGGAATAAGAGAAGTAATTGGTAAAAGAACTTTCGATGATGGCCTATTCAGACAACTTTTCTTGTCCAAACTTCCTCAACAGGTACAAGCTGTGTTTATCTCGTTTCAAAACAACGCCGTAGACAATCTGGTTGCATCTGTCGACCACATTTTAGAGATCAACAAATCTTCTGGCTCCGAGGTCTTTTCAGAAAAGAAAAACCTCAAACGACAAAGAATAATGTCGCGCAATTATGCCATACTCTGACACGTTAGCTTCGCTTTCGTAATGAGCTCAAACGATCACAAACCCCCCGTGAAGGAGTTCTTCATGAAAGCGATCTATCCCTAGACCACGAGAGACATAACCCTGACTGTGGCTGGTGTCATGATCAGTACGGGGAGTCATCATAAAATTGCATAAAAACCCTGCAATTTTCTGAGCCTCAAACCAACCGACAAGATAAACGTTTCGGGGAACCTTCTAGCCGGCAAGCGTCAACGTCAACCGTAGACGGTAAACATAGCCACTCGCTATACGTCACTGATATGATTACGAAAGTTCGCTACCTCGTCGACGCTGGCGCGGAAGTTAGCGTTCTTCCTACAAATACTAACGACCGACTTCGCGAATCAGTTTTCAACTTACAGGCTGCAAATGGAAAGCCAATCGCCATATATGCTAAAAGGTACGTTTACCTTAACGTGGGTTTACGCAATCCCATTCACTGGATTTTTGTGGTTGCAGATGTTTCTATGCCAATCATGTGTATAGACCTGCTACAACACCACAATCTACTTATCAATACTCGCAAACGGAGGTCAGTAGACGAAAACACTAATTTATCTGTTTATATAACTTCTTTTTCCGGTTGTGGCTTATCTCCAGTCACGGTAAGTCACATGATCCATCCATACTACTAACGAATACTCGATAGGTACCCTGCAGTATACCAAACGCAACCGAAACTGCCACGTGTAACCAGTGATGTCACACATCACATCATGACTACAGGACCACCTGCGTTCTTGAAAGCGCGCCGACTGGCTCCCGAAAAGCCGAGATTGGCTAAAAACGAATTCGATCACATGACAGATTTAGGGATCACTCGGCCATCAAACGGCCCATGGGCATCTCCTCTGCATATGGTCCATAGAAAGTACGTCGACGACTGACGTCCAACTGGCAACTATCGGCGTGCGAATGCAAAAACCATTCCTGATCGTTAACCTTTACCTCATATTCACGAATTGTCAGCTACCTTGAAAGGTACAACTGTCTTTTCCAAAATCAACTCGATTAAAGGATATAACAAAATTCACATGGCTGCTGACGACACTTTCGAAACCGCTATCATTACTTCTTTCGGTCTCCACAAGATTTCGCACATGCGATTCGGCTTGAGTAATGCTCCCCAAACATTTCAAAGGTTCATAGATGAGGTTTTCCGAGGTCCCAACCTCGTACATGCGTATGTTGGTGACTGCTTCATTGCAAGTCCGGACAGAGAATCTCATCTCCAGCATCTAGACCTTGTTTCCGAACGACTTCGAATGCATGGCATTACTGTAAGCACTCAGAAATGCCGAATCGGCACTGGCTCCCTAGGTTTCTTCCGACACACTGATGATGCTCAAGACATCCGACCCAGAACCAGACATCATTAAGCAATTGGCACATTTAACGGCCATGTAAGTTTCTATACACGGTTCATACCAAAATTGAGTCCCTTATGAAGCCGCTAATCGACCAACTTCGTGGAAATGCGATATCCATCAATTTGGACAATACTGCTAGAAAAGCATTCTCCACAATTAATGAATCTGTCGCAAGTGCATCCATGATTACACATCAGGACATCCGAGCACCCATTAGTATCGCAGTAGACGCATCCGACTTACAACAATGGATGAACAACACCTGGCAACTTTTGACGTTCTTCTCGAGACGGTTGCTAGACACTGAATCGAGGTATAGCACTTTCAATAGGGGACTCCTAACTATTTATTGTTTTGTAAGGCACTTTCACCACTCTGTCCAAGGTCGAGAATTCACTCTTTTCACCGACCACAAACCTCTTACCTTTTCTTTAAGCTCATCCTCAGACTAGCACTCTCCTCCAGAGTCTCCACAACTTGACTACATTTCACAGTTCACTTCAGATATACAACACATTTCTGTGGCAATCAATATTGTGGCAGGGGCCTTGTCTCGTATAACTTCCTTGAACAGTTTCCAAGGAATCGACCTCCTTAAGCTTTCCCAGCTTCAGAGAGAAGACATTTATCTTCAGCACGAGTTATCCTCGACAACCCTAAAACTGCCTATTAAACAGACGGAAATAGGTAAGGAAACTTTGCTGTGTCGCACATCTACAGGAAGGGGTCGTCCAATCGTGCTGAAACATTATCGACACAACGTCTTCAATACTCTGCACAAGTTTTCTCATCCAGGTGTTCTTGCAACCATCAAGCTCATCTCAGAACGATTTGTTCGGCCTAGTATATATAAAGACATGGGGTAGTGAGCGCACTCCTGTGTAAGCTGCCAGAAATCTTAGATGGTTAGACACAACACATGTCCCTTAAACTCTTTCGCAACTCTCAACGCTCGTTTTGAACATGTTCATCTGGACTTGGTAGGACCTTCACCAAATTCAAATGAACACTCTTACATCTTCACTTGTGCGGACCGTCCCAGAAGATGGCCAGAAGTAGCGCCTCTTCAACAACATTATTGCCGAAACTTTGGCCGGCGCCCTCGTTGAATGATAGGCTACAAACTTCGGTGGCCCTTCAACTACCATTACAAACCGTGGACACCGGCTGGGATCGAGACTTCTCCGTTTTATTGCTACACTGTTAGGAACCAAACCATTTCAAAAACCGCCTACGACTCACAGGCTAACATGTTGGTGGAGCGACTTTACCAACAGTTCAAAGCTTCGCTCTCAAATGTTAGCGATTCACAGTGAACTTTCTTCCACTTGCGTTACTCCTTATTTATAGTGCAGTGAAAGGTAACGTTGTATACAATGCAGCTCAACTCGTTTAAGAAACGACACTCCAACTTCCAGCAGAATTCGTGGATCCTTCTTCTTCAATAAATGTGGACCTGTACTGGTATTGGTTGTAACCACACTAACCTGGAAGATGAACATGAGATAACTGAGAAAATTCAGTCAGCATTTAACATGGAGAGCGGATCAGTGGTGGTGAACGCGGCAACAGTCGATCAAAATGGCGTGGCTCGGCCATACAGGCCTTGTCATCCTACGAAACCTCTGGTCTTCCGTAATGAGTATTTTACTCTCGATCCAGTCCGAATGTGTCCTTCAAAAGTGCTAGACGTTGTGCTGCTGACTGTCACGTAGGACAAGTCAGTGTGGACTATGATGTGACGTCCACGTAAGATCTTATAAATTAAGTAGTGGCATCATGACAAATCCACGATTTCGGGGTTAGGTCTGTTATTATAGTAGCAAAGGTAAGTGTATTGACATCGAAATAGGCTGTAATCGTACAAGTTTATCAGGTTTTGATTATGTCGTTGACCCAAAGGGGCCTATTTGACTTAGGAACTCCACCTTGGACGGTTTTATTACTTTTTGTTTGGTATTTGGTTGTTTCCGGTCAGCGGACACTATCAGCAGTTACAAGGCAGATTATACAGGGCGGCCATCGTAGACTCTAAGCCACGCAGTTAATCGACTTAGGTGATGAATCTGACCTCTGGAGGATTCTTATTGGTGTTTTTTTTATGTCACATCCCTTTTCAACGCCTACTGTTGCCCAAGATGTCTACATCATGTCTATTTCCCCTCCGACTTACTTATACGTTCTGCGAAACCAAACATTTGTGTGAAACCAAACATTTATTACTCGTAATTTTACATTTCCTAGTTGTATCTGACTGTTTCATAGGGACAGTGGTACAGTTCTCCAGATCTTCCTGACTACTTATTTGTATTTTTAAAAATAAATTATTTGTTTGTGACCTTAGGATAGCTAAAGAGGTAGGCAAGCAAACATCTGGTACCAGTCACAGCATGGGAGAATTGTACCCCCAAACTTGGTTCTGAACAGTCCACTCACTGCACTTTCATTTCCTTGCCTTCCATTCACTTACTAAATCTGATTCAATGTAGAGTTATGGGCGTTAATTTGTGGAAAAAAGGCATATGCCACTAAGATAACAAGCTAGTGAATTATATGACATCTATAGGCTATCTCCGATTGTTAATTGACTTATGGTCGTCATTAAACGCACAAGGGTTATATATTAAATAAGTTTGTGGTTTTCTATTAGTCTGCAGAAAGCGGAGTGATATTTTTGCGCAACAAACAAATCGAACCGACATTCTTATAGAAGCAGACTCCAGATGGGAGCTGATGTGTCAGGTACAGTTGTGTGGTCGAGAGTTAGCCTAGAACGTTTTAGTAATGTTAACAAAATAAAGACCAAGCATTTATTTACTTCCTTATTTTGTGTAAGCAATATATTTACCTTTAATCTATACGGGATGATGAGGACGTTGTGTTCAGAACTAAATACTGCTTTCAAAGGACCATGAAAACTAGGTCCGGCTAAATAAAATTTATTCATTTCCGTATCCACTAAAGAATAAATTTGATAACATACGTTGCAATTTATCTATTCCCCGGAACCTTTTACACAGACATGTTACACTTTTTGCTAGAGTATAGTAAGACCTGACGATAAAAGAGAGCAATCAAGTTGAACACCAGAGATAGCAACGAAACTGTAGACCGAACGAAACAACGCTTTGGACGAAAGAGTATCTATCATGGCTTTCAGACGCTGCAGAAATGGTATATATCCCGCCATTGTCTAACGACTCTGATTGGTGGTCAGGGCAACCCCACACATTATTTTCATGTGCCAACGTACCACTGCAAATCGACAAACTAGCTACAGGGTTCTAGGTGTACCTTACTGTTCATGTAGAGTCCCGACAATCTTAAGATTTGGGAGATAAAAAGACCCCAAGATATTTCTACTATTCAACTGAACTTGGGTGAAGAAGGTGATAGGAATAATATTGACTTACACCAATGATGACAACGATTTTAATAATAATATATTCTGATAATAATAATTACAGGATTCACTACAGTTTACAGGCATGATCAATTTGATATAAGTAGTAACATTAGATGTAGAGAACAAACATATGATATAAGATTGCTTTAAGTTCGCTAGTTCAGTCATTGTTCAGGTAGTAAATTTACGACATGTATTACAGCAGTCCAATGCATCAGCAGGGAACTTTTAATTTTTTCCTAAGTGGATAGCTTGTTGATTTATCAACGGTGTTATTTAAGGTCATTTCCTGTGCCAGAACAAATTAATGATCATTATCCACAACTAGAGGAATTGAAATGAAGACGGAGAGCACGGAACAACGAAACGATGATCACCAAAATATCTAGGTAAGGTCTACCACAATGCAAGTGTCATGTGACTCAGTGGTATACTGTTCATGTTAGATACTCAAATAAGTTAAGGCTGCTAGGGGCAGTGTCAACGTAAAGTGACAGCAGGTTAGTGGGGTTACTTAGGGAATTCACTAATAAGAATGGCTAAACACTTAAAGTTCTTATAATCTCACTTGTGGAGTAAGATACACTTACAGGTGCTAGAACATTTAATGCATTTTCAGAGGAGCAGTATACATCAGTGCAGCAAACAAAGAAAGGCAGTGATTTTATCGTACGATTAGATTACGGTAGATCATTTCAGAGTCTAGAAAATTTGCAGATAAAGTAATTTATATAGAGAGATGATTTAGAAGGGCTTTGTTTCGCTAGTGACAAGCAGTTATGTAGGTTGCAATGAGAATTTTCTGCATTTTGAATTGCTTGGCTGGATAAAAAGGATAGTTTATTAAGTATTTCGAAGAAAGAGATAAGATCTAGTTTGAGTCTCCTCTCCCATAAAAGGGCCAAGCCCAAGTTTATCACATCTAACATTATAAGTCAAGGCACAATCAGTTCAAAGAATACGAAGTGTAAATCGTCTCTGTACTGATTCCAGCCCTAATTTATCCCATATGTGCTAACTACTAAGAATGAACGCGCAGTATCCAAGGTGTGGTCGAACACTAACTTTGCGCATTAAAATATGTGGTTCAATATTAAAAAGGTTTTGATTAATGCAACCTATAAGACGTTGGGACTTGGAAGTTTGTTTGAATATCTGTTTTGCTGCTGAGGCAACGGAATCTCTTGTGGTCTCAACATCTTTATTTCCGTTTACGGTACGCTTTTACGTACGTCTTTGGTTGATGTTATTCTCTGAGAATATACGAAAGTTTTTAAACTTCGTAAGCACGCAGATTAGATGTTCGGACTCTTTCAACTGTTCAGCTAATAAATGGGAATCGAATCTAAACAAGATAGGGCACGAATACTTATGGTGCTTTTTATTACGTCGAATACATTGGCATGGACTGTCTTGGAGGCTAACTGACCTTATTATCGAATTCCTTGCAGATTTAATGGCGATTTTGTCACATATATTGTAGATAATCACGTTATTCCGAGAGATTATTCGTTTGGTAACTTCGCTAGTGATAAAATCGATTACATTTTCTACTTTGATACGGTCTTCAAGTTCTGCATGAACTACATTCCTTGACAATAGCAGTTTAGGGGGTGATAGTGTCTTTAGTTCTTGCCTAAGATTATCATGCTTTGATAAAAAGTCCGCAAGCGACTCCAATTTAGAACGCATATAGCGTGATTGCTTATAGACAGTGTCTAATTCACTCTTAATATTATCGATACTTCTCGATCTTGAGGTGGAACTCACTATTAAATTAGAAACTGAGCCATGCAGCAGCAGGTGTGGTATAAGTCCACTCCCGAAATTAGCTGATTCAAAAGGAGTTGCAGAGTATGGGGTATATGTAATAACAGAATTGTTATTATCTGAAGAGTTAGGATTTTTCCGGGTTCGTTTTTTGTCAGTCGACTTATTTTGCTTGAAGGGTTAACTCTAACGCCAATAATGAGTTATACACTGGGGTTCAACGATATATAAACACTTAATAAAAGATACTGTGATCGTAACGCGAACTTCAAACGTACTTCAGATGATATACTGACCTCGTGCTTTCTAAATGATTCTAGTTTCATATATTCTATCGTATAAAAGGACCAGTATATTGCTCACTGTGACGCTTTGGGTGTCTCGTCCTATTGGCATTCTACAGAAGACTGGGCAAATGCTACAGCAATACTTTTTCGTGCCTATAGGTAACCCTCGTGCTATTGATAGAAGAAACCAGAGAAGTAGTGAATAGGTCTTTATTTCGAACTTTACTTCAGAACTTTAGACAAATAAAGACGGCATTTGACATTTGCGTAAGATTTGGTTGACTAAAACGTTTCTCCGTGTTCCATTACTATAAGTAGGATATCGCTCTCAAACAATCACTACGCCAATAAGCAGTGGAAAATCACTCTTCATAAGCCGTGTTAAACTCATGAAAAACAAACTTACGATATTTGGAGTAGAGTGACAAGACGGACAATTTTCTTAACTTCCTTCACCATAACAGATAATTTCAACCTTTTAGTACTGAACTATTCTTAAAAGCGAACTTAGGAATAGAACACAGAAGGGCAAACAAAACGATAGATATGAACATTTTAAGGTGAGAGTATGCAGAATGAATAATCTCCTTTCTGGTGAAATAGTGTTAAAACATTATATTGAGATCTACACAAAACGGCTTGGAATCTACTTTAAAGATGCCACGGATATTCAGAGCTTGATAACATTGTTGTCGAGGATCTCAAACCCAGTCGAGCAATAAGTCAGGAAACACTGTTCAGAGATATATATTTCGAAGATGGTTGATGGGCTGTGAAACAGATTATATAAGCTGACTAGTTGTTGCGAGGTATAGGTAGCATGGCGTACCCAATTGTGATCTGGTGTGAATGAGTAACCGGGCGCCTTCAGTTAAGGTTTGTCCAGTAAAATCTACGGGTTAAACAGTTAAACAAACAAGTACGGCAAAACAATCACTGGTACAATTGGTTATAATGATAATTGTTTCCATTATACCAATCGCGTTCCCGTTATAAAAGTAGGTCACTACAAGTCAGCCTAATGTGATTATTTGTAACAATGCAAACTCAAGCAAGTGAAATTCACCATTCATCAAGTCCCCCAAGGCACGATTTTAGGTCCTCTTTTCTTTTTACTTTATATAAATGAATTACCAGCTATAGCTAAGTCATCCGTCCTACTATTCGCCGATGACATTAAGATTTGGAGACCCATATATAGTATGTCAGAATAGTTTTACAGGAAGATCTTAACTCATTAGTGGCATGGATGAATGGGTGGTCACTAGAAGTAAACCCTAATAAAAGTGTTGTGATGCAATTAAATAACTACGATGATTAGTATCACTACACAATATGTGGACTAGCGTTGCCCAAAGTAAGAAACTATAAAGATTTAGGAGTCATACTAAGTAATGATCTCAAAACAACCAGTCACTGTAAGGCTGCTGCTGCAAAAGGCTATAGGGTATTATGGTCTATTCGTAGATCTTTCCGGTATCTGGATGGGGAAATGTTTAGTTTATTATACCCAACTTTCGTACGGCCACATTTGGAATATGGGATTCAAGCAGCGAGTCCTTGTTTCAAATATGAGGCGGATATGTTGGAACGAGTCCAACGCCGCGGGACAAAATTGGTAAAAGGCCTACCTAGCCTATCTTATGAAGACAGACTGAGACACCTCAACTTATTTCCGTTATCTTATTGGCGAATACGGGGTGATCTAATATTGGCATATCGTATCCTGAACGATGACCTTGGTACTAACATGTCCTATCTTTTCCTCCCGTCTAGGGCTGATCATTTGAGAGAACATTCAAAGAAAGTCCAAAAACCGAGATCAAATCGTCTACGCCTGGAGTTTCGTTTCTCGCACCGAGTAGTGAATTACTGGAATTCTCTACCAGAACACGTAATATCAGCACCTTCTGTTGATATATTCAAGACGAGATTGGACCTCTACAGTGTAACAAACTGCAAGGATTAAAATAGGTCACTAGACCTCCTATCCTTATTACTGAAGACTGAAGACTGAAGTCAAAAATGAACCGCGATCAGAGTTTTAAGCGAAAGTGAGCTCTAAAACCTTTTGCATTTGATTCACCTCCCTAATTATGGTGATGATGAACGTGGATGTTATCTATCTTCTATCGACTTCAATGTTTAAGAATATGACGAACTATACAGTTTTTATTTCGTAATTGATTGAGCTTACCTGTAAGAGTTCGTTTTCTTATGTATGCCAGTAGCATATGACGGTAAGGACACCGGCATCTCACAATTTACCCACGATCCAGGAAACACCTGCTCGCAATTCTTTTTGCTTCCAGACAAACAGAACGGGACGCAATAGACCAAAATTACCCCCGAAGTTCACTCAAAATTTTCCCTATTTAAATAAGGAGATTGGGAAGCTACGAAGCAACAATCGACCCTACGTGTGCACTACAAGACAGAAAGAACTAAATCAATGCTCTTCACAATGATTTTGTAGTTTTGCTTCAGCAAAAGGCCACTTACACACCTTGATATTCGTGCAACCCAAAAGACACCTAACAAACCCTCAGCAGTTGAAATACGGAATGACTGCCTCTTGCCAGGCCGTTCAAGGTCGTTGAAACGGGACGGCGGGCGGATTTAATAAGATCTGGCATAAGGTTGCCTGTTTTATCTCGCCTTCGCTTTCCTCTTAGTAGGTTGAAATTTACATATTAGACATCTTCACCCATGACTAGCCTGTGCATAAGATGTAATTTATAGACTACTATAAGATTATGCTCCTGCCTAGCTTTTAAGTACTTGTTAGATTTATCATGTTCAGGATATCCTTATTATTCGAATAATAAGGATAGCAAATTACTCTATCTATGTCGACCCTTGCAGTTCGTTTTCCAGCCTTTATCCAACTTATATTTGAGGGTGTTCAATGATGTGACGGATACTACTTGATCGATGAGAAAAATGTGATCCCGCTCTAATTTAGTTGGTTGTGGTTTCCAAACCTTGCTGCGTCCACGAAGATGATTAGTTCTTGAGAAAGCAATACATGTCAGCATCCAAATCATTATGTTAGATATGGACTGCCGTCATAAGGTAACCTCTCATTTTACCGTTAGATAACGGGAGAAATTTTAAACGCTCATCATAGGAAAGTTTGAGTAAACCCGTTACTAACTTGCTTCCCACATGTTGAGCGTGCTCTAGTATGTCAGTGTTCTTATAAAGACATTAATAACCGGTTGGTTGCAATACTGTAAAGTCTCACATAAGTGGGATACAAAACCTGGAACATCGTCAAAACCTTGAACGCTCGATGAAGTGACCATACCACCCAGAGACTTTGTGGCTACTGCATTGCACATGACCGACCTGACCGAAGTTGAATATTCGAGCTACGAGTTCGGTATGCGCCCAAATGTCCTGGTACGGCTGATAGCGGTGAGAGTTAGCTCTCCTTCTCGAAATGCTCTCACATGGCAACGTGCAAACAACCATTGCCAGAAAAGTCCTACTCACTGCCTTCTCGTGGCGGGGGTGTTGTTCACAAAATTGAGAGGACGAAAAGCGAATGTCCGGCGCTTTAACCGGGTTGGTGGACACGGCGCGTCCACCTAGGGCAGTTGGAAAACCCTGATTCAGAACCAATGGTGCACATGGGTTCCAGTATCCTGAGGGAACAAATGGCGTATGAATCAATCGTTGGTCACTGGACACCATGGGACTGCATCTCCTCACGATGCTCCACTGCCTTGTAGATTAGACCTTTAGGTCAAAAGCTCTGGGTGTGGCCCCTTAGGAGAACTACCTGCTTCGGTCTGGGCACCCGGGCAGTATCCTAGCCCTTACACAAGTTGAATGATTTATGTGGCGCTCATCTATCTAGTGCCTTCTTGTACAAATATCTACGTGTTTAAATAAATAAAAATAAATGCGTCTAGTTTAACATCCCTCTTTTCGTTATTTCTGAGTACTAACTTTAACATCATCCTTGTTGGATCTCGTCTCCAGTTCATCGAGTCTTATTACCTAAATAATAAGTACTCTTTATACTTCTCCCAGTAGTACATTTCTAATAACATATTACACAAAGTGCAGATTGTATGCATGCCGTTTAGCATGCTCATTTTTTTCGTCTCCAGATTCAAAAAAATAAGGACGGGTTTGAATTCTTTAAGGTCGTGTTCATGAATTTCTACTGTGTCGTTATCATTCCCTTCCCACTTAATACCAAAAGCTTTTCTTTAATTACCCGTTTCGTCTTTACTCTCGAACCAACCCATTATTTGTACTATATAATTTGTCGTGTGAGAGGATTTAGCTCTATGTACATCGTGCATTTGAATCCACATCATCAGTGTTTAAAGTAACTCCACTTTCGATGGATATTAATTCCTTTGTCCTTATAGTGCGTGATATTATGATTACGCTTGACAATAGCCTGGATAGAGATTCTCCTTTCTGAGCGTGTTAACAGACGGAGTCAGCCTTTTGATCACGGGTAAGAGCTCATTTAGCGGTTACACCTGTAGTTTCCTTCTTGTCTGATGTCAGGCGGCGAGGCTAAACTATACTGCCGAGCCAATCAGAAGCTTTCGCGGGTTTTCAAGGTCACGGCGCTAAGTTCGGTGCTTGATGCTTGCGTGCGATCGGTTTACAGTTGATTTTAGGGAAGACGTGATAATTTAGCGTCTAAAAGAGAAGTGATCATAAGATTTTGGCGCGAAATTCAATTATCCATTTGGATAAATAGAGTTTTGGCATTATAGCTGATGTCAGTTCGTGATGAAAACCCTAAGTATAATTCCTGGCCTTAACCATGAACTGTAAATCATAATTTGAATTCTTCTTACAGGTTTATAACCCTCATTTGGTCTTAGTTATTATTTGACACTCTCAGGGTCACTCTAGCGTCGCTCAAAGGTCGTCCATAAATTATAGTCTCACCCTTAACCCTAGACCCTAACCCTAAACCGTAAATCATACCAATATACTAACAACATTGAAGCTATGTGATCGGGGCTAAAAGAACTTTTGAGACCTTATCATGGTTTCAGAGGTCGACTACCATGGAGCCATGTGGATGTGTTCCTGTACCGTATGCACTATGGTTTTAGAACTGAACCTATATCTGACCTTGGGAAGTTTTTGAGTCATGTAAAAGAACAGTATCCCCTTTAATTTTTGAGTTTTCTATAATATATTTTTACTGTATACTAACTGTCTTCTGATTGGCTAATATTTCTCAAGGTCATTTCAGATTCGTTCAAAGGTCGGCAGTATACTTTAGTCTCGCCGAGAATCGCTTTAATTAGACAGCATTTCCTACTTAGCCGGAGTAAAGCTCGTAGACAACAGCATTTATACACAGCCAATGATAGATCGGTACACATTTTATGAAAGTACCTCTTACATCTGTAACGCTGCTTTCCATCTTCAACAGACAAGAGACACAGTGGTCGACCACATCGATGACTTTAAATTGCCATTCCAACCAGTATGACTCGTACAAAACAAGAAGTTTATAATAAATAAATAAACCACAAAACATGAAAGGACAATTACGTTGCTATTGTAACTGTAGAAATGTACCAAAACAGCAACTTTAACTAGCGGTAGTTAAGGCAACAAAACACCAAAGAAATTCGCAGGCCCAAAATACGAGTAAACAGTAAATACGAACACAGATACTCACTAACAAAAAGCTACAACTAGTGGAAGCTGTCGTAAAATGTATGAAAAACTATTTCACAAACTCAACTATCGCTAAAGGAGTTAAATGAGTTTAAATCTAGCTTCTGGCACGATAAACGCAATAAAAATCTGGTGTCTCAAAACGTAGAAAAATTCACTTCCTTTTTTTCCAAATAGCACTGATATATGAATGAAAGTTCAGGGATCTTTAGTTGTCACTGTCTTTAGAAAGTCAACTTAAAAACCGAGGAACCTGACTGTATACTTTAGGTTTACTGTGAAATTAGGTGATTCACCTCACATCGTGAGGGTTTCTAACGTCTCACTATCCTACTCGGCGGAATGTTTGGTTTTAACTATCAGTGACACATTAAGTTCTCGGTTTTGGCGTTGCTGGATTCTCTACAGTTCTACGCTTTCTGAAACTCTTGGTTTTAATCCAAAAAGTAAGGAAGGTTTCCTATTCAGCTACTTCATGACGGTGGCTATCAGTGGTTGAGAGTTACACTCCTTTTTATTTATTTTATTTGAACACATAAATATTGGTACAGGGAAGCACCAGATATATATGCCTGCCACTCCTTTTTATCCTTTGATCTGATCAAGAAAAGAATTCTGCAAGGCTTGGAACGTATTATGTATATACATAATACGTTCCAAGCCTTTTCAGAGCCTCACTGAGCCATATGGCTCAGTATAAGAACCTTCATTTAACTAATTAACGGTATTTTTTCTACTCAAACATGCACATGGTTACTGTGCGGTACATCCCCAAAAGTCATTTGAATTCTACCTGGAATTATCGGTAGATACTTTATGTATTAAAAAACTGGCGACCTCTTAGGTTATAGAAAATTTAGTCTTTAAGGGCTTTCAGACGGTTTCTGAAATCGTTACCGTGACGACTAAGAGAAAAAAACCAAATGGATCCAAAAACTTTATTCAATTAAAGTCAGGTGTCACAACCTATAAATAGTGAGCCGTCTAAAGGCATTTCATTGTTATGTTATTTAAAGTTTCTGGTTGGTTAACGTAGATGTTACTAAAAAATGGAACTGAAATGATGGTGGGTTTTTTATTCGGCACCGTGGGGATTTTCCTTTGTGAAAGTGACGTTTTGTATGGTTTTGTTTATTTCAATAAACTAATCCATTTTTGTGCAAGACCCTGTAATAGTATTTGCTAGTAAATACTACTGGTACATCTTCGAATGTGTTTACAGGGCTTTATCAACAGTCTTACTACTGAACGTTTAGTGTATATCATGGCGATACCGGATGGCACCGGTTAAGAGCCTATTCAAGATTTAATATACTTATATGCTCTCCTTAGTATACACTACCAAAATGAAAAACTATAGGCGCTTTATGGAAACACTTCCATGCATGGTATGAAAGCGACTGAAACAGTACATTTTATTTGCATATTTTTCGTTATTTCAATTAGGCCGCTGATTTTTATGGTGATTAGTTTATTACTGTTCATTTGAATGACTCAAACTAGTTAAATATATACTTTAATATTATGTTGCAAATCTAGTTTTTTGCTTACCGGATAGGTTTATTGGAAAGAATACTTGACCACTAGGAGCACTGTATTTCTGTACTGGTCAGTAGCAATATTAAAATCATTTTGCTAGATTTCCTGCCTTCTACAAGCCTCCATTTTCCATCTTGTTTGAATAACATACATATTTTAAAGAATTTATAAAACATTAAACGAATTTAACTGGATTGGTTCTGATTCTGAAGGTACTTTTTTCCTTAGGGACTTTTTTGTGTAGGAATATAGCTATGTCGTTATTCTAGTTAGTGAGCAATGGTGCCACTTGTGGCCAAATACTTAGTAATTTTAACATTTACAAAATGAGTTTATGTTGTTTTACTAACTAAACCAACCCAATCGGCTTTTTCATTATCAGTCGAAGCATTTTTCTACACGCTAAAATTTTAATTTATTTTATTGTTTTATATCAGTCACTCATGATTAACATAAGACCTAGTACAAATATACATTATCTTAAAATGACACCGTATCGGTGTAATGCGATAAGATTACCAAAATGTGTAACGAGGTATTCGGGGTAATAGCACCGATATAGTGAAGCTAAATGAAGAATATGGGTAAAGAGCAAAAGGACAAAATACAGGAATCGAAGCGTAGGATAATGAACTTTTCTTTATCTTTGTAAAGTTTCGATAAAAGGGTTTTTACTGTTATACCTGTTAGTATTATCTCTTCTTGCTAATGCATTATGGCGACTCGAGCTGACGAACATTTGTGCCGTACTCTTGATTGATTATGACTGACTAAATGTTAATCTCACATTTCACCCTGCCCTTAAGTTTTCCCGACCGTAGCTGCTACCTTGATGTGGTGGTCGGGCTTGACTTTCGTGATGGCACAACCTAGCTATATTGGCTGGAACACACGTTCCTTTATGCCTTACTATGCCAGGCAGGTTGGTCGGAGAACGGTAAGGCTAAAAGCAGCAACTTAAGGCACGAAGATGAAGTCGTACTGCTAATTGTAGAGGGGTGTAACAGCAGTAGGGTGCTTTCCCCAGACAATCAGAATCTACAGTGGTGCTGCCTTCTCGCAACGGAAGAAAGGGATCAAAAGGAGTCGACCCCGAAAGTGTCACATCTCACCTTACCTCGCGGATTCCTGTCTTCGGCGGTAAGGTCTTTTGAAGCGTGGAGCTAACTCATCAGAAACCCCCCATTGAAAGGCCGTAAACGACCGGCCTCAAGGAGTTGTCGCTTGGGCTCTGAAGTCACGCTCTTAGATCAATAAGACCATCACCAATTCAGTTTCCTTTTCAGGTCCCTCAAGGTGTGGGCAGCCGGAAAGTGACAACCTTCCTCATACCTCTATCAGCACCCGAGATCATCTTGTTGACAATCTAGTTCCTCCCTCACATCTTAATAATTCTTCCATTCCCACGACTATTCTCAAATATCTTTATCACCACGCACTACCAATCCTAGTGATTTGAGTTCAAGAAATGTTATTCCTGGTCCATTGAAACTACGCCCTAAATTACATGTTGGAGCTTTCAATGTTCAAGCCTTGTGTCAGGTAGGACAACAGGTTTTAGCTAGGACTCTAGAATCTCGTGCCATCGATTTATGATGCGTCTCTGAAACACAGGATCCAAGTACGACCATTCATCTGACCTCATCTTTTTAATGCAAAGAACAGGGAGGATTTACTCTTTGAGTATCTAGAGTCCCCACTGCTACTCCCCGTGGCCTCGTTGGTATAAGTAAAACATTAAATTAGAAAGCAGAACAAGCTCTATTAGTCCGGAATCCCATAGACAGTCGCTTGTGCTCTGTCTGACTAAACGGGACAGTAAGGACTGGAAAAGATAAGAAGACACGCTGTTGCCTTTTAATTGTCTCTGCCTACGCTCCCACTGATTCCATCTCGGATGAAGTTAAAGATGAATTTTATAGAAATCTATCGAACCTTCAAAAAGATAAACTCTCTGATGTAGTAATGGTGGCAGGTGATTTTAATGCTCAAGTAGGTGAGCTAAACCGGACCTAAAATTATTTTATTTATTTATTTATTTAAACACATACATATTGGTACAAAGGGGCACCAGATACATATGCGCCACACTTTTTGTGTCAGGGCTGTGATACTGCCCGGGTGCCCAGACCGAAGAACGTGGTTTTCTTAGGGGGCCACACCCCGAGCCTTTGACCTAAAGGTCTAATCTACAAGGCAGTGGAGCATCGTGAGGAGATGCAGTCCCATGGTGTCCAGTGACCAACGATTGATTCATACGCCATTTGTTCCCTCAGGATACTGGAACCCATGTGCACCATTGGTTCTGAATCAGGGTTTTCCAACTGCCCTAGGTGGACGCGCCGTGTCCACCAACCCGGTTAAAGCGCCGGACATTCGCTTTTCGTCCTCTCAATTTTGTGAACAACACCCCCGCCACGAGAAGGCAGTGAGTAGGACTTTTCTGGCAATGGTTGTTTGCACGTTGCCATGTGAGAGCATTTCGAGAGGGAGAGCGGACTCTCCCCACTCTCGACCGTACCAGGGCATTTGGGGGTATTTCTGGCAATCACCAATTTTGAACATGAGGAAAATCACCGTCTGACGTGACCTCCACAATTGAGTCATCGATCGATTCAAGTGGACCACATTCTAGAGCACATATTTAGACTCGGATCATGCCCTAGTTCAGGCGCGTATTTGTCTGCGTCTTACTAGACATAAAAAAGCCACAGCAAGAAAACCCTTTAGAGTTTAACCTAATGATAACAAAGTTAAGAATATATCCCAGAAATAACTAGAGAGGGAGCTAGTAAATCGTGAAATTGATATCCATTCCGAAGCAGCGTGGTATGATAAACGAAAAGCTATGGGAACAGCAGTGCTATCTACCAGTAACTTAAACCAAACAGTTAGGAAAAATCAGTGGACAACTGTTTAGACTCATCAAGGGAATGGGTATTGAAGTACAGGTTGCTAGTGAAACTATCTCAAGGAAACGGGACTATTATTCACTCTCAATCCAGGAGATCAAACCGATGGACAGAATACTTTTGGGAACAGTTCAACCTGCCTTCAGCCACATATCAGTTATCTGATATCTCCAAGCAACCTGAATAGCAAACGCAGTAAAGTAGTTGATTATCATCAGTATTGATGGTCTGATGTCTGACGAAATCTCGGGACGGATCCAGAAGGCTTGAGTGGCTTTTGTCAACTCGCGTTACCTATGGCGTAAGCGAGATACCCGTCTTCTAACCCAAGGGCGAATTTACTCCGCTCTACTTTATGGATGTGGATGAGGATATTCGTTGGTAACTGGTATTCTGTCATAGGTGTCTACGAAGCATTGCTCGTGTATTTTTGGACCACGGAGTAAACAATACATGGGTTAAGAATAAAGTGCTAGGCAAAGATAGTAAATCGATTGATGAGGTCCCAAATGAGGTAGTTGGGACGTGTTACGTATTTCCAACTATTGTCTATCTCTACGATCGACGCTTTCGGGTGTAGTCAAGTCACTTACATTTGGACTTAACTTTGTTAATGGGTACAAACTACCTGGTTGGGGTCCGCGTGATTATCGTAACCAGTGGTTAGAGACTTTGTATGATATAGCTCAAAATCGTTTGGAATGGCGCAGGTGCGTCCATCATTTGTCTTCCCTTAAATCCTGAGATTCTAAGTTCCTCATAACATTTTTTTGTTTCTGCTAATTTATATTTTCTTTTTGAGTCGTATCTTCAGTGCCTAATCTTTCCTATTACCTCTGATACTGTTACTACCCCTACTATTCTGGAATTTGGCCTGACATCTCTCTGTAATAATAAAGTATGGCAACTTGAACCGATGTACATGAGTACACGTCCTACGTTGTTACTCACTGCCCTTAAGTTTTCCGAATTGCGAAACTTCATTTAGGATTGCACTTTGTCGTAAATAATTCATTTTTATAGTCTTTATGACTAAAATATGTTAACATTTGTTCTTCAGATAATTAATCGTCTCAGAGTTAAATGTAGGTTGAGCTAATATTCCATGCAATAATTTTATTAAATGTTACGTGATATAGCAATAAATTGATTAGAATGATGTCATTTCATTCACTATAATGCATCGATCATATCGTGGCTGGGAAGATCATTTTATTAATGAGTAGCATTATCTTTGTTTTTATGGGCCTTCATATTCAATTTCATTTATCCTTATTTCAAACAAATTCTTATTTTAGGAAGTTCAAAATTAGTATGCCAGTTTTGTGTTGCAGATGTCAGTCAAAGGGATATATCAAACGCCCAAAAACTGTATGTCTTTTGAATTATTTTTCAATTGCTAATTGATATAGAGTGATATTATGTGCAAAGAATGTTTTTCTTGGTGTTTTGAAGAAGAAATACATTGGACAATTTCGCATGCAAAGCTTATTAGTCGTGGTGATAAAATTGCTATTGGTGCCTCCGGTGGTAAAGGTAAACATCATAATCGTAGATTTCCTTTTATTAATCGATGAAGAAATACAGATAATTACTCGATCTAAGCTAGGTCAGCATTAGAAACTTGAAGGCACTAGGCGACCGTTCCGTCCTATCATAAGGCTCCTCAGTGGTGCGCGTCCGCGACTCCACATGCGGGATTCGAATCCAGAACCTTCAATTTTGCTCGTGGAAGCTTAACTTATATATAGTTTCGTTGACCTAAGCTGTACAGTCGTATTTATTTACTGGAAAATATTAATCTGTGGTAATTATTTATTTATTTGAATGTATAAATATTGGTACAAGGGGACACCAGATATATATGCGTCACACAAAAAATGAGAATGGGAAGAGAAAAGGAAGGTAAGGTGCGTAGAAGAAAAAAAGAACAAACACAGATTAGTGTGTTAGTGTAATAATAAGAATAATAATGGGGAAACGGAAAGATACAACCAGAAGAATTCTTTCAGTTAAGGAAGTTAGAACCACTTTTTGCAAAAATAGTAAAAGAACGTTACATCAGGATCACCACTGGCTTCTATTCTGAGTCATATCTGATAACGTCTCTAGCCACTGTGTTGCACCATCTCTGGTACCCCAGCCAGGGAGTCGTGAAGGTCCAACATAAGCCAGTCCTGTACAGCTTTCCTTCATACCACGACACCATGTCAAACACTGACCACCTCTCCACTTCTTCCAACTAGTCCCAGCGTCGGCAAATAATGCATGACGAGGAATTCTGTGGGACGACGTTCGTGGGACATGACCAAGCTACCGAAGTTGATGTTTCAAGATGGTAACACCAATTGGATAATCGCCTCTGATCCCGAACACACGATGCCGAACCTCTGCATTACTAACATGGTGTTGCCACTGGATGTCAGCAATCCTTCGGAGACAACGATGATCGAACACAGAGAGACATCTAACATCCTCAACTCGGAGAGGCCAGGTTTCACAAGCATAGAGCAAGACTGCTCTCACCGATGTGTTGTAGATTTGACCTTTTACAGCCAGACTAACATCACGAAGGCGCTAAAGATGGCCCGGATTGACATAAGCCGCTCTGGCTCATTATATGTGAATCGATCTCACCACTCACGTCACCACCAGCACTTATATAGCTACCTAGATACACGAACTTCTCAACTACTTCAATCTGCTCACCATCCAGGGTGAGTACAGGATCAGGGTCCCGTCAGTCTTGGAGAAGTACTTTGCACTTCGAAGGTGCAAAGCACATGCCGTACCTGCGGACACTGATTGCCAACTGATTAAGTATAGTTTGCATGGCTTGGGCATTATCGCATAGTAAGACAATATTATCCGCATACTCAAGGTCGAGAAGTCTTTCTTCAGGCAACAGATCCACACCACCATTACTTACATCCACCAGAGCTGTTTCCAGAGTGTCGTCGATGGCAAAGTTGAAGAGGAATGGTGAGATTGGGCAACCCTGTCTAACCTCACTGTTTGAATGGAACAATGGGGAGAGGTGGTTGTATGCCCTCATTCTACCTGAGGTGCTTGTATATAGGGCCTTTAATATGTTAATAAACTTCCCAGGCACACCCTTCTTCAATAGACAATCCCAGAGAACAGTCCTGTCCAACGAATCGAAGACGGCCCTGATGTCAATAAACACTACGATTGTTGGCCTTGTGATAAGTATGACGGTGTTCTGACATTTGGCGGAGGGTGAAGATATGATCAATGCATCCTCGACCAGAACGGAAACCCGCCTGCTCCTCGCGAGTCAATCTTTCTGGGGTTTTAAACAACCTACGAAGAATGACAGAAGCCAATAGTTTGGACTCAATCGGAAATAGACTTATCCCCCGATAGTTGTTACAGGAACGACGTGAACCCTTTTTAAAGATAGGAACAACCATCGACTCATTTCATGACGTTGAAACACTCTCTAGCTTCCAGACCTTTTTAAAGAACACAGTCAGTTCCTTAACCAGAAAGTCAACACCATCTTTAAAAAGAGCCAGAGGTAAGTCATCTGGGCTCGGTGATTTGTAGCGCTTTAAGAGTTGGAGTTCCTTGCGGACTTCCCCCTCATTTGGTGGGGCAGTCGTCACCGGCCATGGAGGGCAGGACAGTCTGATCGATGTTGCCGGAGCAGCAGGCCAGTTGAACTGCCCTTCGAAAAATTCCGCCCATCGTCCAAGACGTCGAGAGATGTTAGTGATTGGCATCCCGTCATCCTCACAGATTGTTTCGCTCACACCAGATTTCTTGCTGCCAGTGGCTCGGTTGAGTTGGAAGAGCTTCCGGTAGTTATCAGATGCAGCTGCTGCTTCCGTCTCATTAGCACGCTCCGACCACCAGGCTTCTCGGTTCTTACGCAAGCTTTGCCCAATTTCATTACGTAACAGCCCTCCTTTGTGGTCAAACTCACGGTCACCCGGAGTAGACTGACGGGCTTCGATGAGTTGTAAGGAGCCAGAAGAAACCCAGTGCTTATAAGCTGGACGTTTCGCGAAGCTGCAAGCGACTTCACTCTCCATTTTTATGATGTCGTGCAATTGTAACCAATGCTCATCTATAATTTTCGGTGAGATGTTAGCTAGCATTGAACCCAGTTCGGTCTGATATTTAGTTGCAACAAAAGCTGCAATCAATTTACTGACATCGATCCGTTTAGGACAATGAATTTGTTGGCCACTGAAAAGTGAGTTAAGATTAGCGCAAACAAGGGCATGATAAGGGTTCAGATAGGTTCTGCAAAAGGAGCGGCAGTCTTGTACATAACCACGCCAGATGTTGCTGATCGTGATGTGACCAACCTGAGTCCGGGCTTGAGATACAGAGGGAGGACGCCAGTTGGCACATCGGCGATGACTGTGACAGTAGTTGGTGCTAGTCAGAAAAAGGTTGTGGTCTGTGCAGAGTTGCAGTGGACGGTCCCCGTTATCTGTCCTGCGACCAACAAGTCCCCATCGGCCACCTAAATGACTCTCTTCAGTGCCTAGACGCCCGATCTGAACATTCAAGTCTCCGGCTAGTACTGCAATATCTGTCGAACGCACTTTCTGGAGAAGAACAGTTAATTTGTGGTAGAATTCATCCTTGATTGCATCCGGGCTGCAATCTGTCGGGGCATAGGCAGAGATGACAAAAAGACATCGTTTCTCACACCAATTTCTTGTCACTTTGACGGAGCTTTCTAATCTAACAGCACATAACTGACTGTTAATGGGGATCCAATCGATTAGTGTCGCCTCAGCTCTAGCGAATTTGTAGTACTTCACCAGTGTCTTGAATACGGGTCTCGGATAGACAACAAACGTCGATATTAAGACTTTCTAAAGACATAGCCAGCCCTATCTGTTGTCCGATCTGCATTAGTGTGGGAACGTTAAAGGAAGCCAGTTTGAATGGTGCACGTGGTTTCAGAAAAACTGTCTCAGTATTCGTATTCGGTAGTAGCATTCAATTTTCGACCAGTCAGTGACTCGAGATCGTTTCGATATAACAGAGTTTCCATCGTAGGCAAGCTGCTGTATACGTTGAAAAATAAGAATGCAGAAAGTGGGAATAAAAGAGGGTGAATAAATGACGTGGCAATAAAAATAATAATGTGAATTGTTTGACTTTTAATCGAAGCGTGAATAGTATTTTCAGTAGATACCGTCATTTCATTTTATTTGTGTGTGAGCCGTGATACTGCCCGGGTGTCCAAACCAAAGCGGGTAGTTTTCCTAAGGGCCCACACCCGGAGCCTTTGACCTAAAGGTCTGACCCACAAGGCAGTGGAGCATCGTGAGGAGATGCAGTCCCATGGTAGCCGGTGACCAACGATTAATTCATACGCTATTTGTTCCGTCAGGATCCTGGAGCCCATGTACACCATGGGTTTGGAATCAGGGTCTTCCAACTCCTCTAGGTAGACTTTCTGTGTCCACCAACCCGGTTAAAGTGCCGGACATTTGCTTTTCGTCCTCTCACTTTTGTGAACAACACCGCCACGAGAAGGCAGTGAGTAGGACTTCCTTGGCAGAGGCTATATACGCGTTGCCATGTGAGAGCATTTCGAGAGTGAGAGCTAACTCACCGCTCTCAGCCGTACCAGGGCATTTGGGGGCAATCTGGTAAAATAGAATAGTGCTGAATAACTTTAAAAAAATGATTTCGTATCGTGTTATAAGTTGTTCACGAAAATCGTATAGTGAAAGGAAGTTGTTCAACATTTCAATTGTTAATGAAAAATGTCAAAATGAAGATAATTGTCTACTTTATAAATATAAAGAACAGAATAATTAACTGTTGTATTGATGGTTGATTATTAGTTTCCAAAAATTAACTAGATGTGAATAAAAATTAAAGAAAAGGAAGTTTGTATATATGTATACATTTTTATATTTTTAGATTCTACCGTATTAGCTTACATACTAAACTTGTTAAATAAAAGATATGATTATGGAGCGGAATTGCTTCTTTTATCTATTGACGAAGGTATAAGTGGATATAGAGATGATTCATTAATGGTAAGGTTCGTTTATTCTCAGTTTGAATATTTACAAAATAATGATCTTTTAGACTGTTCAGCGAAATCAGATTCAATATTCGCTTCCGTTAAAAATTCTTTCTTACCAGGTAGATTTTCTCTTTCACAGTCTAAACCATTTTTTAGGATTTGTACGGATGGTCAATGGATGATATTGTGAAGCATATTGGGAATAAACGAAATTGTAATTAATGCACTAATGTTTTGTTTATTGAAAAAAATTCGGTAGGTACTTACTGTGGGATATTTCGCCGTCAGGCTTTGGACAAAGGTGCACTACTTCTTGGAGCTAACAAAATATGTACTGGTCATAACGCTGATGATATTGCGGAGACAGTGTTAATGAACAGTAAATTACAACTGCTCGGTTTAAATATGTGTTTTGGTTTACTTAGAGTTTTAAAGCTTTTTATGGGATTTTATGTGCTAAATTGAAACAGAAACAGTTTTCTCATTTCCCTTTTTATGCTTACAGTTCTACGAGGTGATATTGGTCGATTAAAACGATGTACAGCTATGATGACAGTAAGTAATGGAAACACTATAAGTTTTCAAGTTGGTTTTACTCATACAAATATATTTAGGGTACAGATGATATACTTCCTCGTTTCAAACCTTTTAAATATGCTTACGAAAAGGAGATTGTCATGTATGCACATATGCATAAATTGGATTATTTTTCAACTGAATGTAAATATGCGCCACAAGCTTATCGGTAAGTAGTGGTATTTTATCGTGATTTTTATTATTTAGCGGGCATGTAAGAGCGTTTATCAAGGATTTGGAGAGAATACGACCTAGGACTATCATAGGTGGGTTGCTTTCTGTTCGAGTCGAATTCACCCTATTTGATTTAGATATTATAGCATCCGGTGAACGTATGGCTATTCGAAGTGATGTAAAGATGCCTCAGAAAAGTATGTCTTTACTTTTCAATAAGAACATTGTACTTATTCTGTTATTGTATGCAAATCAAATACGTATCAGCTTTTTAACATCAGTTCATCACTAATATAACCTATGCTACTCCTATTTCAATTGTCACAACCTTGTGATATCTGTAGCCCGTCCATAATAAGTATCACTCGTAGTTTACTAAACAAAGCCATACGTGGTTTATTTATTTATTTTAGTTAAGCACATAAATATTGGTACAAGGAGGCACCAGATACATATGCGCCGCACAAATCTCATTTGATTTGTTTGAGGGCTGTGATACTGCCCGGGTGCCGAACCGAAACAGGTGGTTTTCTTAAAGGGCCACACCCGGAGCCTTTGACCTAAAGGTCTGATCCACTGACTGAATCCACAAGGCAGTGGAGCATCGTAAGGAGATGCAATCTTATGGTAGCCGGTGACAAATAATTGGTTCATACGCCATTTGTTCCGTCAGGATCCTGGAGCCTATGTACACCATTGGTTTGGAATCAGGGTTTTCCAACTCCCCTAGGTGGACGCGCCGTGTCCACCAACCCGTTTAAAGCGCCGGACATTCGCTTTTCGTCCTCTCAATTCCGTAAACAACACCCGTGGTGTGAGAAGGCAGTGAGTAGGACTTCCCTGGCAGTGATTGTTCGCACGTTGCCATGTAAGAGCAGTTCGCGAGGGAGAGCAAACTCTCCCCACTCTCGACCGTACCAGGGCATTTGGGGGTTACTGAGTTGATATTCATTATGTCTAAAATACATTTTTTAGATACTAGCTCATGAGCTTAATTGTGGGCGTTTAGTGTACGAGATCTACTATAACTAGAAAAAAACCCAACTAATGTCACGTAATCAGATTATTTAAAGTATAGTGAATTGTGTATAAATGATCTATGGCGTTGATCCCAACATTTATAATTAGTTATGCGTTATATTTTTCTTTAACAACTGCCAGTTTGCTCACTTCTTATCTAGTGTCCTTACTGACCATAATTAACATCTTAGTATAAACTGACTTATTGAATGGTATTATGAATATTTTATTACTTTTTATCTATTTCTTTTGCATATTCTAATAAGTTACTTTATTCCTTTTTAGTTTTCTAAATTTGATGATTTATGCTAAGCTAATTTTGCTTTGTTTTATATCCCAAGCATAGTCTTAATATTTTACTATTCTTTTTTCTTTCCACTAACCGATTTAATTTTAAAGCAAAGTTTAAGTGAGAATGCTAAAGAAAAACAATATTCTGTTTATGATATGCAAAATTCTACTTTCGTTTTAAGCTATATTGATGTCTAGTTTGACAATAAAAAGTAAAGTACTTGAACATATAGACCACTTCATTCATCACTGTGGATGAGTTGATGTCAGGCAAAATCTTTGTACATTACTATAAAGGTCTTGTTTGACTTTTACCAACTAATGTTGCTTATAACTCGGGTTAGATGTCTTTTTATTCATCACTGGATAAGTATACTGTGCATCCAAATCACAATTTATTGGGTACATATTCCTTTCACTTTATATGACTTACACAGATCTCTGTAAATCGGCTACTTACAGGTTTGTTTATTTTGGTTTCTTTCCTGTTTAGGTATTTGTGAAAAGTGTAAATGCATTTCAAGTCAGCCCATATGTCAGGCATGTATTCTCCTTGAACAGCTTAATTCTGGTTTGCCACAGATAACCATAAAAGATACCGAATAGTATTCTCAAATTGACTAGTCGGACGATATCAACTTTTCTAAAGATTTTGTATCATGCATCAGATATTGTAAATATATTCTTATTTGGATAGTGGTTCTTACAAGTGGGAATTTTTATTTTAAGAGTACCGAATAGGTGTTGTATTTTTTGAAGTTCTCATGTATACAGTAATGGAAATAAATACTGTTATATAAGTATTCTTCAACAAATTGATTTTTACCTCATTTTTGTTGCTACCGCATAAATAGAAAGATAGACAACGTAGGAATTGATCCATAGGTGTATTGATTCCTTTCAGTACATCTCAAACCTGCACGACGATTAAAAACTAATGAGAGCATGAAAATACTGGGTAAAAACACCAATTAGAGTGAAAACTTGAAATTAGAAAAAAGTCGAAAGAATGAATAAAATGTGTGGAATGTTACGCTTTTCAACTTTGAGGCAATACAAAAAATGAATGCATTGACATTACTATGTTCGATTTTCAACTATATCTCTAATGAAGAAAAGTATTAGTTTTAAAATGTAGTAAGTATCGGTTGATTAAAAGTAAGTCATATTTACTAAAAAATGGATTTTAGTAAAAGTGCTAATTAGAGCCATGTTGAAATAAATTTTATTACCTTTAAAGTTAGTAAACGATCATAAGAGTACAAGTGAGTACCTTGATATTTCCTCCACACATAGTTCTAGCTTCAACTCTGAAAGATTCGACAGTTTCAGATTCGTTTTTACATCGTATTACTATTAAGTATTCCAAAAGGTTTTGCTATAACAAATCATCTTGATATAGTTTTCGTCATCAGTTGACTTATATTTAAGAACAATTCGGAAAAAAAGAAAGGAAAATCCAGCTGTTTAATACTCTGTAGCCTTCAATAGTGTTACGGTTGAGAACCGTCCGTGACAAACTATCTATGAATTAAACGTATTCCTATGGAGTCAAAAACTAGATACTGAGCCTATTATATTTCTTTGTCTAAGTCTTTTGGACTTTCAATTCTTAATTATGAGTTACTGAAAAATTACAAAGTAGTCTTTTGGTATTTTGAAGGATTAATGAGTGCACGCGTAGGTGGAATTTTTATAGTTATATGAATTTCAATTGGAAAGGGATAGATCGATCAACATGTAGATAGATAATTCCACAAGTGTGAAATCGAAACTAAGACAAAGTGTGCGTATGTTAGTAAGCTATCTGAACTATAAATGTAACATAAAAGGAATGTATACAAACATGAAAAAATAAAATGAACAGGTTTTCTTTATTCAGACAGATAAGAGGGATTGAATTTTTAAAGTAATTACGTCATATTAGAAATAGTACAAAGGGAGATTTGTACTTGAATTAACGTGTTTAGAGCACCCAGTTTTCTCTCTGTAACATTTATGAAGTTGCTTCGGCATTTTGAAACACATGGATACCATATAATAAACTAAACGTCTCATGATCGTGTTCATGTTATGATTTTCAACATTACATTGTTCTTAATATAGAGGTCATGTTTGTCTATCTTGATGTTTCATTTGACCCGAATGAACTGATATACATATTCGTTGAGGTTTTACTGTGCCAAATAGTTCAGTTGAAGAACAGTAAGTCTCAGAGTAGAACACGTACTTGAAGTGCAAAGACGGTTCATTTAGACACAAAATTCGAAAAGTAGAAATAAGTTGGAAAATTTCTGATTTACAATTAGTATATTTCCAACCGGATCTTGATTTCATTAAAAGAACTCAAATTAGTGAACATATGAAATAAAAAGTTGCCACAGAAAGTCTGTATGTAGCTTGTTTCAATCATAAGTACTTTGTGCTTTGAGATTATAATTCTGGGTTATTAGGGCATTCATCATAAATCCAGTTAACTGTTTGTATCCTCATGACGAAATACTCCTCTAAAACTTGGGTCCAACTGATTTTGTCATTCAGTTTGTCTTAAAGTAGTAGATGGTAGTCATACTGAAAAGCTACAATAAGGAGAAAACACTTCTGTTTTAATCGTGTTATTCCATTTTCCAAAAGGAATAAACCTCCCATGTATGATTTTTAGGGTCAGAAAGATGTGATCAAACGACAAGTTAGAAAATAGATGAGAAATACTTTAAGACAAACTGAATGACAAAATCAGTTGGACCCAAGTTTTAGAGGAGTATTTCGTCATGAGGATACAAACAGTTAACTGGATTTATGATGAATGCCCTAATAACCCAGAATTATAATCTCAAAGCACAAAGTACTTATGATTGAAACAAGCTACTGATGTGTGGGCGAGAATGATAATGATTGGTTATTTTGCTGATTCAGACATATAGATAGTGTGACAGGTGTTATATATTCCCCTATCCTGATTATTATTGATTGACTGTTTCTTGTTGTTGGATTGTGTCGGATTTTGGTATGGAAGTATATTGACGTTCTGGTCAGGCTAATCTCGTGTTCTTGATCTAAGTTGTGTTGAAGTCCTGTAGAATAGACACTGGGAGGGAATATAGTGTAGATATTCGTCTAAGGTAAATTAACGTCCCACATACGTGTAAAAAGTGAAAGGACTGTTATAACAAGAAACCCTAGTGTTATAACAAGTATCTTACCGTTTATAATAGCTACATACAGACTTTCTGTGGCAACTTTTTATTTCACATAGTTTTATCATTCAGATTGACAAAACCTTTTTTAAATAAACAAATTAATTGTTGCCATTCATTTGGATTACTGATACAATTAATATGATATGTATAATCATTTTATATGATAACCAAATATGATCGAAAATAATATTGATTGATTATTATTAAATCTTAATTGAAGGTTCTTATTGAATAAACTTTAGAATTTATTAAATAAATAAACAATTGAACCAATGAATATTTCATTTAAAATACACATAATTTTATTTAATTAATCAAATTGAACAATTTTAGTGTGATTTTTTTGGGGGTGTTGTTTTTGATTTGTTATTTCCTCCAAAAATACATAAATACAATTTTTTTTTTTATTGAAAACACACACACACAAGGAGAATCAATAAATGGGCGAGATTTTTAAGGTCACTTATCATAATATTAAGTACAATAGTCTGGATGAGGATAATTTTATATATACATAAAGAGAGAATGGGATTATATTTCGAGTTTTGGGCGATATCAGTTATTATTCAATAAAATTTTGAAGAACTAAGAACTAATAATCAAATGTTTTACTTCAGAGTTTCTATCCAGTGTTGAATCTATATCTCTCTATAAGGTCCATCATGAGCCATGAATTGCTTTTTTGGTGTAGTAATTTTCAAAGCTTAGTTTATTTTATTAGTTTTTGTCACGAACTGATATTATATGTAAAGATTTACTTACAGACGATACTGAAAGTTTGAAATGTGGATGATTAAATACTGGGTCAGTGGTCTTGGATCTAAAGAAAACGACAATAAATTTAGAAAAAAACTTTCACAAACCTCTTTCTTTAACATAAATTCTTCGTTTAAAAATCTTAAATATTCTTACTGATCATTTTATGTCACCGGTTCATTGATCTTGAGCTTACATATTAAGATTGTGATGTGGGCTACTTATATCCACATAAGTAGTATATGGTGATGGTCAGACATAGAATGTATTTTGGCAGAAGATCGATAAGGAAAGAACAGGAATGAAGTGCAATCGGTATGAAAATCCATGAACAATGAAATCAAAGAAGAAGGACTGATATTTGCAGAAGGAACAGTTAAGATTGAGACAATTTATTGTTAATTTGCAAATTAACTGTTCATTGTATGGTTATCAGAATTTGGTGAGATAGTTTGTAATTGGTGCTTAAATACATTTGATTGTCCCCACTCGTGTCGTTGCTCATTACAGTATAATTTTATCAACACTAAAATTATTAAAAAGATGAATAAGTTTAAGATAAAGATTTTGAAGAAATTCATGGTCCATTGATTGATGTGAATATACAATATCTCTAGATTTAACTAATAGTAACAACAATATTCATCACTTTGTTTAGTATTGTATGTTTCGTACAATATTGGAGTCGTATGAATTTTTCTTAACTGTTTTCAATATGATACGATTGAGATATCTATAAGAAATGTAAGAAACTAGTTTCCAAAGTCAATATAATGACACAGTACAAAAAATAATAATAATGATAATAATCTTTCTACAATGATGCACTATCCTGCAAGATTCTATGTAATTCATGACTAAATGATTGATAATTATGATTTTGGTGAATGAATTTAAAAGAAACTTAAATTTTAATATCAGAAGGGGTTTTGTGGATATTATAGTAATTTTAATAGTTGAGATCATGAATCAATTGAAGGTAGACCACCATGGAAAGTTAGACATTAACACCGTTGGATGCCGGCTCAGTGGTCTAGAGGTTGAGCGCTCGCGCTCCTTGGTTCGAGTCTCGCGAGGCAGGATCGAGGATGCGCACTGCTGAGGAGTCCCACAATAGGACGAAACGGTCGTCCAGTGCTTCCAGGTTTTACATGGTGGTCTAGCTTCAATTGACTCATGATCTCAACTATTAGAATGGTATACATCAGTTAGTATATAGCTTTTGCCAAAAAAAAATTTATCTCGTTCGAAATTATCACAATTATGCTTTAAAATGATTAATTCGTCTTAGAAATTTTAATAGATCAATGAGAAGATACAATTGGTTGGGTAAAATAATGTGACATAATTAAATTATACATTTCGAACAATCTGGTGAAATATGTACCCGGTTACGGCATTTTTATTTTATGTTCGAATGAATTATTTTTATATGCTGATTTTCTGTTTACACATCAATCAGTCAAGTTTTAATAAAAATATTAGTGGTAGTGATGTGTTTAGTTTGGTTAAACAGAATTTCGATTATTCTTATTTATGCGAAATCCAACTTGGTCACTGTTACGACCAAGCATTTTACAAATGAATTATACAAGGAGAATACAAATAGGGGATATAGTTTTGATTTTAACATTATTTCCGATAACATATAAGATAGTCACTATCTCATGTACAAAGTTTTAGTGACCAAAACAAACTTTAATGCTAATACAAAAAGACGAATAAAATGATTAAGAAAACACTGATGAGTACTAATTGTTGTGACACAGTAATCAATATCATACTGGCTAAACTACAATGCTATCATTCACATCTACAGTATAGTTGGTAAGCTCTACTATGTATTCTGCTGCAATTTCCGTTAAACAATTGGAGGGAGTTAAGAGAAAATCTTGTTATATTCACTCCCAATACTTGTTGTTAAAGATTAATAAGATACTCAGAAAAGTAATGCATTTTGAGGCTTTGAACTTGCATCAATCAACAGTACAATGATAAACATAATCTTTAAGTTATGAGCAGCTGAGTAGAAACCACAAAATATAGTGAATTCATATTATTCTTCCTCAAATGTTGTCTTGGGTACCAGCTGCATGAAGCATAACCGTTAGGCTTGTTAACGTTTCGAATCAAATGAACTATGCCACAACAATGTCAGGTCATACTTGATCGACACATTTGTTAGCTGTGACAGACATTGATGAGATTATATAAAATCAACTTATCAAGTTATAACAAACAAATTTTATGGGTTCGAATCCATATCAATTTATCGATTTCTTCGAGTATGCAGTTATACCTTATTGTCGAGTACCGAATTCCAAATACTTTTCAATAATAAATATTCAAATGTGAACGTATTACATACTTCATCGAACCTGACAGAATCAATTTTCCTAAACTGTTACACTTTTAAATTGTAGTTCTGATGCATCAAAAAATCATATTGACTAAATGATACCTTTGCTTTCAGATAACGAGTATTTTAAATAACCCGAGATGTATGAGTTTGAAAATAACTAACTGAATCCCTAAGGAGAACGAAGAAAGATAATTTAACACGGAAATTTACAAATAGATTGAAAAGGTAGATTCAACAATAACTCAGCCACACGTGTCATATTAGTTATTCCTTCGTACAATACTTGGCGTGTCTGGATATTCTTGCTATCCTACAACGAAATGACTGTTTAATCACCTCTGGTTCTTCTATATGACAATGGAAATAGGTTTAGTTTAGGCCAGTAGATAATAATATGGGAGCTTTCCTATTCAGCTTTGTTGCGGTTCTTTGAACCTTTTCCAGCAACTGGCCTTCTCTTTTGAGGCAGGGTCTAACCGCTTGTATGCAGTACTCGAGTTTAGGACGAACGAATAATACATCGAAGTCAAAACGGTTTTAGGCTCGACAAGGCTCTACGTATTGGTCACAGGATTCTAAAACCTTTGGCGGCTATCGCACTGCAGTATACAGTAGTCTTCACGTCTTGTCTAACGATGACTCCTAGGTCATTATATGTCTGGACAACAGATAAATTAATGCTATTCATCAAGTATATATCTGTACCTTGTGGCCAGTATGCATCATAATTCACTTGGAAGCATTTGTCGGAAACTACCAACTTTTAAATCATTCAGATAATTTCCGCATGTCATTTTGAAGCTCGAAACAATCACCTTTACTTTTTATCGTTCTCCATACCTTAACATCGTCAGCATAACAAAATCGATGGTGATGGGAGACTACGAAGGTCATTTACATATAGGAAGAACAACACTGGTAGTTCACTAAGCAGTTTCCCAGCTAGACAACTTTGAGTTCACTCGTACTATTTATTGACACCCAACTAGGAATCCCTTTATCCACATTAATAAATTGCCTCCAATCCAGAAATCACTTAAATCATTATAACAGTCGGTTGTGAGGATCTTTGTCAAAAGCCTCGCTGAAGTCGATGTAGGCTACATTTATAAGTAACTTTTGGTCTTGAAGTGAGCACCAACTTTCACGAGCTATTAATAAGTTAATGAGACATGAATATCCTGTCCTAAAGCCATGCTGCTATTCAGGAAGAATCCGGTTTCCGTCGAGATACTTAAACAACTTCCGAATTATCTTTTCTAAAATTTTAACAACCACGCTGGTTAGGCAGTTCTCAGGTTTGTCTAGCATCAGTTTTGAAGATAGGACTTACTATAACATTTTTCCAGTCTTTTGGTAATAGAGCCTCGGCTACGGGCAGATTGGAACGTATGCTTAAAAGATTCGCTAAATCCTTTAGTGACCTAGAATCGGGTCCCATGGATTTGCTTATATATTTCCTCTTCTCTTAGTACGCATATAAGCGTTTACGATACTCTATAGGCTACTTAACAAGTTTTTCTTCGTACAACCTTCTACACCTGCAGATGGCCTAGGCACAAATATTTCATGCTTCCCGATATTGAGATTTTGTCTCGTCAGTACCCAATAACTTATCTATACGCTTTTCTAGTGTTTGCCAATATAAGTAGTTCAGTTAATCGGCCAGTCACATTATAAATTAAATTCATGTATATTCCTTCAAAAAACTATGCCTAACAATTTTGTCCCGGTGACATAAAAACTGTTAGTTAAGAATAAATGTCCATTTCATGTTATTTGAATGTGAAAACATGTACACATTATTTATTTGGATGGTATCAGCTGCTTTCTAATCACAAGTTAGTTTTATCTCATTTTTGAATATTTGATTTATATATCTATATATGAATGATTGAATTATATATACTTCCTAGTACGTTCAACACGCAAAAAAAGAATATACGTATAAACAAATAATTTCTGCTGAATAGTAGCATATACTTTTTTTAACTATTAGGTTCACAGAACACTACACCCAAAAGCATCCACTTGAGATGCGAATCTTCGCTAACAGTTGGTATAATTCAATCTTTTCATTCAACCTTGTTAATTTCCTCTTTCACTGAACTGGTGTAAAGCATAGTGACTGGGATTGATCACAATGTGTGTGTGCCAGGTTCTAGATGAATTCTGATTAAGAAAATCTACAATTGAGTAACTCATTTTTTGTGAAGATTAATGATACTTATACACGTACTAAGACAGATGTGTAGTTCAAACGTGCGAATAAGTGTTTGATAACTAAATCCTATAACTATCAAGTTACCTCTCCACTAAAACATGAGATGAATGCTAAAAAGCCAGTATTTATAAGTTCAATATATTTTTATTCAAAAAGAGTTCATCCATTATTCAAGCACAAAACTACATAGATAGTCGTGGTTGAGTAATTTAAAACAGATGGATAGTTAGACAGACAAAACAAAGACACAAACGTACACAAAACAGGCAGAAAACGAAAATCATTCAACAGAATACGTATTAAGATATCTATGTATATAAGAAACACAATGTGAAAATAGAAGAAACACAGGTAGCATGTACGTGCATACAGGTAAATTATTCTAACACAATCCATACAGATATAATAAAAAAACAATCTTAGAAAATTATTCTAATAAGAAAGAAAATATAAAAGAAGAAACACAACAAGAAGAAAACATCGGACTTTCATGGGGGTAGACTAGGATCACTGTGAAATAACAGCTGTCGATTACAATTATGCAATAATTTACGAATAAAAGGTGGACAGATGTTTAATAACCAACTATAAGTTAATAAAAGGTATGCACAGACACTTATCCATTTACAAACAAATGCACAAATATACTAAGAACAGAAATACAGAATGTAAACAGAGATTCGCGTTTAAGTTACAACAGCCCATTTTTTTGTAGATAATAATAAAAGTGGAATTGGAAAAAAATATATAAGACAACATAACGGTAGGTAATAAGCATGATAAAAGGCACGTACATAACACAATCTACGAGAAAAAAAATAAACACAATAGAAAGTAATTATATATTATTGTTAGTTCTTATTTCAAGACTGACTAGCAAGCCATTCAGAAGTATACACACACACACTGATAGGTTAATGGGGATAATTTAAAATGCAACGACAAAGTTTGAGATGATGGAGTTAAAACAAAGTACAGGCACACACACACAGGTAGATAGATAAAAAGAGAAGAATCGGGAAACTAATTAAAAAAATAGAATATTAAGCAAAACTTATTCTAAAGAGCAAAAAAAATACTGATTTTAAGCATCATTCAATGGTGGTATCACATGGATAGCAACAAGACAGGAAGTAGATAAGAACAAAACCAAATCAATACGCCATGGCAAATATATCTAGAGTCAATGAACAAACAAATAAGCAACGAAAGATCACGGTGGATAAATTCAAATGGAAAATAATAAAGATAACAGCATGAAAGTCAACGAATTGTACAAGCGGACAAATATCTTTGAGGAGAGATTGCTCTTTTTTTGGAGGGGGGGTAAGAAGATCACTTCTACAAATAAGAAATATTGGTGGAATTTTCATAGGTAGTAAATCAAACAGTAATAAAACAATGCACGATTAAAATTATACACATATACATGAGAATTTGATATTGCGCTGTATACATACTGAATGAAAGTCGATAGGTTGGCATATACATATACATAAAGGAAATAGTACCTCTAAGAAATAAGACAACAAAAATTATATCATCAGTACACAAACAAATACATTACTAATATCACTGTATGCTGTATGTTAGCAGTTACACAAGGAATTAGAAATGGTGATAAATGGATGTGTACATATTATGTACACTTTGAATGAATACATAAGATTATACAATAAAACAACGATGATTGTGACGACGTAAACGAGAATGGGCATGATAGTTAGTGAGATAATGAATTTGGCGATCGTTAAACGCACCTTTACGTTTACTGGGAGTAGATAAAAGAATGAATATGAGCATTGAAATAAAATAAGGTTAAATCAAATGATATATCAATGGTCATAGAATAAACATATGATGGAAATAATTTACATAGTTGCAAGCGTGAGTCAATTGAAGCTAGACCACCATGGAAAACCTTGAAGCACTGGACGGCCGTTTTGACCTATTGTGGGACTCCTCAGCAGTGCGCATCCACGACCTCGCCTCGCAAGATTCGAACCCAGGACCTACCAGTCTCGCGCCAGAGCACTTAACCGATAAACAACTGAGCCGGCATCCGATGGTGTTTATGTCTAACTCCAACCAATCCACGAAGTTGAGCGACCGTCCCCCAATTGTCTTCAGTGAGTTTCTATCTCACAACAGACGTGGTTTGAACTCCACTGGTCACTGCTTCTCACTAGAACTCCAGGATTTGCCTCTTGATTTTAATATATAGTCAGTCCTTAGTTATAACTATTAAGGGAAGAATTCACTTTACATATATGAAGTGTATGATGTGAAACACTTTACAATTCATTATAATTGGAATCAACAATCCATATACTAGATATATGTTAATCGATTTCAAGGTTATTTTCGAAAATAAATAAATAAATGAAGATTTAACATGTAAAACGAGATCGGATATTCTAGATTAACATATAAACTCTCCTCTTTAATCGGTATTATTTTGAGGTATCCTACATATATGAAGGAGGATAAGTTTTTATTACTATAGATATTAATAGCATCTACTATGTAGAAAGGTCACCATTTGGTCATTCATCATATGATTAAACATTAGATACTAAGAAGAAAAACAATTTGATCATTTTCAAAAAAAAAAAACTATTACACAACATAATTTGAATAAAACACAGTAAAGAATCAGGTGATGTTTGACAATAGTTTTTCTAGTTAACTGACAGGTTAGTTAGTTAGTTAGATCCCAGTGAAGAATTTTATAATTTTTTTTTCCAACACGTTCACATTAAAATCACTTGGATTTTTTTATTGAATAGAGAAGAAATTTCGTGTTAAACCGATAATAAGTTCGGAAATTCAAACGACTGACAGTTTCAAGTTCAACTAGGTTTTAATATAGTGAATGCTGTGATAAATAAGCTGGAATATTTAAGAGATGTTCTACAAAAAGTCAGTTACCAACTACTATTGTGGAACTATAAAATAAACTGTAAAGGATTAATCGTAAGCGAAAATAAAATTCACACAACAATGGCGGAAGTGTTACTTACTCTAAAATATAATGACACTATGTTATCGACTTACAGAGATGACGAATAAAGTATTCAATGATGGTGGTCACTGGTTTGAAGTTACACAACAGTTTAGTGGCAAACTTTAGTTATTTAACATTTTATTTTTATTTATTTAAACACATAAATATTGGTACAAAGGGGCACCAGATATATATGCGCCGCATAAACCTCATTTGATTTGTGTGAGGACTGTGATACTGCCCGGGTGCCAAAACTGAAGCAGGTGGTTTTCTTAGGGGACCACACCCCGAGCCTTTGACCTAAAGATCTGACCCACAAGGCAGTGGAGCATCGTAAGGAGATGCTGCCCCATGATAGCCGGTGACCAACGATTGATTTATACACTATTTGTTCCCTCAGGATTCTGGAGCCCATGTGCACCATCGGTTTGGAGTCAGGTTTTCCCAACTCCCCTAGGTGGACTCTCCGTGTCCACCAACCCGGTTAAAGTGCCGGACATTCGCTTTTCGTCCTCTCAACTTCGTAAACAACACCCCCGCCACGAGAAGGTAGTGAGTAGGACTTCCGTGGCATAGGCTATATACGCGTGGCCATGTGAGAGCGTTTGGAGAGGGAGAGCAGACTCTCCCCACTCTCGGCCGTATCAGGGCATTTGGGGGCATTTTTTAAACCATAATTAGTTAATATAAGATCTCTTTTAACAATGCCGAGCATAACGTTCTTTGATTATGAGTTTAGTACATAACTAACGAAATACTTTCCGGATTTAAAACAATATTCGTTCTACATTATTGTTATAAATACATATGGTTATCAGTAATATAATAAATACACAGTATTAATTTATTTCGTAGTAAAGTCTAATGTATCTAGAATGTTGACATTTATTTTGTTATTAATTAAATGAATATAAACAGTAGTTTATATGCAAAAAGTGTAATTGGATTTTATTAAAATATGAATATACGTTAAAAATATCAATAGTTGCTAATATTTATTATAATGAAGTACCTGCGAATCAATTCTATTGCATCTTCACTGGACATTCCAAGTTCCATTAACGCAACAGCTACCAGGACCGGAGCCCTTAAATATTTCAGTTAAAAAAAATACAGAAGGCTCACACAATTTAGTCAAACCATTATACAAACGACAGTCTATTGAGTAATATATATATATATATATATATATATATATATATATATGATTCAAGGAAACAGTAAGTATTACTGATGGGTTTTAAGCTAAGTACACAAATAACTCTAAACTTCAATTCCTTTTATCACTAAAATGAGACTGAGTGAACTTACATTGCTCTAGAAAATCAATAATGGTAAATTACGACTTGAAAAATTCTGAATTCGGATGTGATTTTGATTTAGAAATTTCTTAAGGAAAGTTTGCTCTTCAGGAAGTCAGAAAAAGAGTGCATTTCAAAACTAATTATAAAGGGTAATGCAGCCAGGATCAATAACTGTGGTCGATACTAAGCCATATAATCTAAAGTCTCAAACCACTGATTGCAGTTACCATGCGGATCTCAAACGAGTAGTTTACATTTATTAAATTTGGCTTAGACAGACAATAACTTCATTAGTATGATAGGCATGTGGACCATAGTTAAACAATCTCCGTCAACCAGGCTGTTTAATCGTAATGCAGGACGGCTTGAGAGTGGGTAATCACGACTTCACGAGGGGTCATTATTTGTTTGGTGACTTATATATAAGGACAAGATTTGTTTTTTCTTATTCATATCCTTATTGAGAAACATTTTGCCAATCGATATATATATATATATATATATATATGTCAATGGAACAATTCTTTCTGAACAAGGATATAAATAAAAAACGATGAATTTCGTTCTTCTAAACAAGGAGCCAAATAAGAGAACGATTTCCGGTAGAAGAGGTAGGTAAAGAGAAATATTAAGTGAGCTAGAAAATCCGAGTTCTTGAAGAAAATTGACAATCATATTGCCATTTTTTAAAATAGACACGAAAAAACGCTAGATAGTAGCGTTGTAGCCCGTTAGATAAATGTTTCAAACTCAAGAGTTAGTGTTTGCCTTTGAAAATTGCGATTTTAGCCATTGAAGTAATAAATAACTACAACAACTATCTTATTTATTTATTTGAACATATAAATATTGGTACAAAGGGGCACCAAATACATATGCGCCACACAAACCTCATTTGATTTGTGTGAGGACTGTGATACTGCCCGGGTGCCAAAACTGAAGCAGGTGGTTTTCTTAGGGGACCACACCCCGAGCCTTTGACTTAAAGATCTGACCCACAAGGCAGTGGAGCATCGTAAGGAGATGCTGCCCCATGATAGCCGGTGACCAACGATTGATTTATACACTATTTGTTCCCTCAGGATTCTGGAGCCCATGTGCACCATCGGTTTGGAGTCAGGTTTTCCCAACTCCCCTAGGTGGACTCTCCGTGTCCACCAACCCGGTTAAAGTGCCGGACATTCGCTTTTCGTCCTCTCAATTTCGTAAACAACAACCCCGCCACGAGAAGGTAGTGAGTAGGACTTCCGTGGCATAGGCTATATACGCGTGGCCATGTGAGAGCGTTTGGAGAGGGAGAGCGGACTCTCATCGCTCTCAGCCGTACCAGGGCGCTTGGTGGCACAACAACTATCTAGTATAATGGGGGTGTATTTTCAGTGGGAAAGACGAGTTCAGTTACAGACAAGTAAGATGCCTACCTACTGTAAGAACATCTCTTTGACTAGTGCAATCTATAGACCGGGATTAGTTGTTTATTGATACTTATGAGGTTAGGTAGTTATTTCTTACCAAGGGACTGCTATCGTTGACTTAATGAACAAAACTGGATGATTACTGTTCAAACGATTTGATACTGCAACTAACTACATGTTACTTGGAATTTTTTCAAATTTTATCATCAAACCAGGGCGAATTTCAGCCAAAGAAATATTGAAATACAGAAGAATCAGTCATTTGTAGTCAAATTATTGACTGAGAGCACTAGAATGAGTAACCAAACACTAAACGTAATATACGTACACATATTTGTGTGGGATGGGGTATGAGAGAGAAACACACCTGTGGCAAATGTATTACAGGATTCACAGTAATGACCGGAAATGTTTGTATACAAGTCAGTACGCGAACACAAAACATTGTGAAGAAGGATCGATGTTGGAAATACCTAATCCAAATATCTCTAAACTGTGTTTAAATATAAACGTCAATTCAAGATAAGTATTTAACGGAGGACGAAAAACTAACAAATCTTGACTAGGTTAAGGTCAAACGAGAATTTAGTAAACAATTATTTTATTTACGGCTTATATATATATATATATATATATATATATATATATATAAATTCAGAAAGACAGGTTATATCCCTCATTAAATATGCACTATGAATATGAAATGAGAAATATCGATAGTACTAGCTGAAAATGTGATAGAACGATTGCAAGTTCATAGCATTCACGCAAAAAGCCTTAATGTTAACAATTCAAAAATTATTGAATAAAGACAGGACTGTTTGCTCTCATAAACTTAACTATACGAGTAACTGACAAACATTAATCTTGATGTGACAATTCAAATCTGCCGCGTTCATAACCCAGTCGGGTTGTATAGACTGGGAAGCCGGATTTTCGTGAATCTCTACAGTCGCAACAAGAACGGCTGGAGGGTGTTACGATAGAAATGAGTAATTATTGTATAGCAAAATGATTTGCACAACAATGAGAGCGTGTCAGTCATCATCAATGTAGAATCTGGGATGAACGTTTATCAGTTAAAATTACTATACGTTGGAGTTACATAGTAAGAAAGGAAATAAATAAGAAAAACAGAGGAGAAGAACGACTTACAACTGTAATGGATATCGAAACATGAGAGGTGCGATTTAGAAGGAAGAAGTGGGGTTGAAAAATGAAGATTTAGAAGTAACACTAACGTGGGTCAGATCAGAAGTAAATCACTTCATAAATTGGTGCTGTGTCGATCTGCACATTCCAGTTGATAGAATTAATCTCTATTAGTGAGGAATGTAGTAGAAAATTACAACAGGATACGTTTCTACACTAAGCTACTATTTCGCAACTACAAATTCAACACAGTGAACGAGACTACTACTATTCTTTTCTACATTGTCACCAACTAGAGTGAAAAGTCTAATTTGTATAAAAACTTTCTTGATAGAGGCGCTAGAAGAGTCACATTACTAATTTAAATTACGTATCGATTACTAACTACAGTTTCACCAACTGAGCACTTGTCACTGAATCTCAGAGGACGAGTTGTTTGGCTTCCTTCAGGAGTTCGTAAATTAAAATGTGTGTTACACACGTCTAACTACCCTCTCTCTTGATGGTCAATGCTTGCTAATGTAGAAGTAGGTTGGAAGAATGCTAGGAGTGGCCAAACGAAAATGTAGCGTCAGTTGATAAAGTCATTGAATATTGGTCTTAGCCACGTTGGTGGATGAAGACTATCCGGTTGGGGTCTGAGTAATAACTGCGATCAGTGGTTGGAGACTGAGTGATATGGCTCAGAATCGTTCAAAATGCCACTAGATGAGTTCACTCTTTATCTCATTCTAGACTTTAGACTCCAGTACATCATACATCTTTTCAATGCCTTTTCAAACCATGTTCCCAAAATTTGGTCTTTCTCATTATCATTACTATTACGTTATTTCGATCTCTTTTGTTATTTTTATCTCGTCATGTTAATCAGGTATGGTAACTTGGGCAAACGAACATATGTACCAAGATCTATTTCGTTGATGATCGTATGTCTAATTATCTTGATTGGTGTCTAGTCCCATCGGTTCTTCCTACAGCCATTTATATAACAACTTTCCTTGTCTTCTATTTATACCCTCTATTCAGCTACGGTTAGGTCATTCCGGTCCTCTAATATGAACGGATCAAGGACCCATCGGTTTATAGAGATAGCTTTATCAACAATCAAGGCCTATTTGGGTGCCCAAGCCAAAGTAGCTGGAATGCGGTCCAAGCCTGTTCCCTACTAATAAAAAACTAATCCCATGGAGAATAAAACACAGAACCATACTTAACTACAACCGTTCGTCTAGATTCAGGTTTGACTTAACAGTATGGACGTACGACTTTCGATCAGTAAGTCAAAGGTTTGAGGAACAGCTTTATATATTGAAGTTTGCGGAACTAGTATTACCAACAGTTTACATAGAATGAGCGTCCGATACCCTATTACATGAATATTCACATGGTTTTTGCAACAACATATGTCCACTATGACAAGTTGAAAGACAACTAATAAGATGCCTAAAGAACTCAGTGAAGCCGAAAGCAATAAATAAGTTATTGACTGAGATTAGAGCAAAATAATAAGCCTTGAGAAAAAAGCAAACCAAATGAATTATAAGTATGTGATATGCACAGGAACAAAACTCCCCAAATTTAATTTAGCATACAGAGAGTGAAAGATTTTCACTGGTTTTGAGTTTTATCGTATTAATTAATTTTCTGTGATTTCGTATCAGAGTGACAGTTGTTCAGTTTAATAATTTTCGTAATTATCAACCACTGAATCGAACAGGTATATAACTGAGTGAACTTAATATATATATGGATTTTTTAGAGGTCTATACTAAATTTTTTTTTGCTGGATGTGTTTTGGAGTAGTCAGGTTTAAGGGAGAAAATCTTTTGTATTCTAGTTTGAAGCGTTGTCAGATAAGTAGCCTTTACTACAAATTATATCAACGGTTGAATAAATAACAATTTTAATAAGTTGGAGTTAGCAGCAGTTTTGTTAATCATTGACAAAAAGACTTGTAAAGATGCACAGGAACATAAATGTCTGGGAAAATGTAACTTGTTTCACACTTGTCTTTTCACAAAAAGCCGCAAACACGAAATATGTATAAAAACTAAATGAATATCAGTGGCTTGAGGAAATAAATGGCGAACCTCACCTTCCATATCCAGCTATACAATGAACAGCGATTGGCCCAGGTACCAGGTGGTTTTGATCAACATGAGCGGTATTATTTTCCCCATAAAATCGATTTCTGAGGAGAGTGAACCATTCTGTGAGAATATTCTCGGGTGGAGGTGAACCATCACTGAATTCCCAATGCTAATATTTTTCCGATAGAATCAGAGAGAGGATTATATAAAGCTGTGACTAAGGATATAATAAGTAAAACTTAAGTATAAGAGGAAATAAATAGTTGTTTTCTACAAAAGAAACCTAGATTTTTGAGATGAAGAACCCAAAGTAAAATGGTCCAAGCCTTAAAATTAGGTGGTTGTAAAATTAAATGAATGAAGAACTAATATATTATTACATTAGTCGTCATGTGAGTGTGCATGTCTGAATATATTGGTTGATAACTTTAACAGAAATTATTATTTTCCTCTATATAGTAACGTATTATATATCATTTTCTAGTTACAGCTGTCATGGATTACAAAGTATAAACGAAGAAATAAAGTGAAAAATCTAAAGCTGGGATATATATAAAAGAACTCCTCTTTAAAAGGTTTAGATACTGTGGTAATTTTGTATAACATGGGTGCATTTATAGAACTAGGCTTTGTCTATAGACACGTCATTATTGAAGACCTTAAAAACTGAATTAGTCTTCAGATAACTCATGGATAGGTGCAGCTCCCTCCTAAGTGACTTCTACTCTATTATGACTTCGATATATAAGACATGTATCTAAATGTATAGGATTGTTAGACAAATGTTTTAGCAACTTAATATTTAACTGGAAGGAACTATCTGCAGCATTGATTTCTTGACCATAGCTATCGTACGAGTTAGCACAAATGTGGATCGGTCTACGTCCCCACGCATTGGTAGGGCGAACTGAAATGACCAAAACTGAATAGCAAAGTAGAGGTAGTATCACGATTAGTAAAAACGATTGAACACAGATAATATGGAGTTCGAAAAGAAGAGACGGATTCGCAGTATGTGAAACATGAAATAGTATTGCACATGCAAACTAGGGAGGGTGGACAAAGAAATGTATCTGTAACACCATGATGTATAAGTTCCTACCAGGCTCCAATAATTGCAATGAGTAAAAATGGAACTAAACGACGTAATGATAATAAGTATCCATTAACGTGAGAATGGTTACGTAAATTTAACTCATCGTTATGAGCTGAAATCTGATATTTTATCAACGGTCGCAAAACCCAGTGCTAAGCCGAAGTCTCGGACAAAAATCCTCAGCCGGCATATCTCAATAGACCGAACCTTTTCACTATTAGACAAATGAATGAAAATGAACAGATGTACCAACTACTACTTTCCACTTGTTTGGAGCAAGATAATCTTTAAAAAACCGAAATATATGACTTCGGCTAGATGGGAAACGAATGACATTCTAATGGGAGAACGCTTTTCCTTTACTATTTCTCATTTTAGTTAGTGAATAAAGTATCTACGTCTTCCCTATAAAATAAATACTAAAGGAAATTCTTTGACCTTCGAACATCACACACTTATAGATTTGATTTTGTTTATTTGAACACATAAACACTGATACAAGGGGGCACCAAGTACATATGTGCCACAAAATAACAATGAGGCCACTAACAGTCATCACTGGATTGTATGAGGGCTGTGATACTGCCCGGGCACCCAAACCGAAGCTGGACGCTTATAGACACCAGTTAGTTCTTTGCATGTAACAATAAACTTAGGCAACTCGAAACTGATATACTGGCCTTAACTCGCATTTAAAAAGTTTAGAGAGTGAAAACAATTTTGGATAATTACAAAACTGAAGGCGTTTGTAAACATACATGTACACATATCCCAGCATTTTCAAAAGGCTCCACAGGATACCGGTCTTCACATACACGAACGACATCAGATACATTAAGCTTGGAACATTCCTATCAAGAGGAAATTAAAGACCAGTCGATTATACAAATACCTCCACAAAATAAGGCACATTCGTTTTCGAAGGAGAATCCATTATGATAAAATGCATCCCTTTGTGTTTGATGTCAGTAATGATAGGCAATCGCAGAGTTCTTGCACCCATTGCTGACAATCGACAAGATTCTGAGTTACATCGGACTGAGAAATGGAGAGCTCCTGTGCCGCATCCCTTTGAATTGCTACTTAAAGTTGAGTCTTATAATGTGATACACATTAGTTGAAATGTTTTGCAATTTCTATTTTCAAAAATATCTGAAAATTCGAAAATCATCGATAATATACTGACCTTTCACCGTTGTTAGTGATTGCTGGAGTTGTTGGCACTCTTTCAAATACTGTTGTAGTTATCGTGCTATTAAGTTATATTACTTTTACATACTATGAAAACTCGTTTTATTCATACACACATCCATGATCGAGATATTTGTAACGTTTGTAGTTCGTAGTATGTATTCCAGAAAGTTTCGGTGGTTTTTTATGTATCTTATCGAAGTGCAAAATGAACTTCACACATTCAGACGTGACGGCGAATGTTGGATTACAGTGAACTAAAAGAGCTGTTGGTGACATTTTTGAGGATATCAATGACGGCATCATATTTAACCAGTATTATATTTTCATTTCGTAAAGTCTGAAAACAGAAGGTTGCAGAAATCTGTCGACTCCAAAATTTATCATGTTCAGATTATATTTGGTTTTGCTGAATGTCACCTTTGTGATAACTGGGTTAGTGCCTTCCAGATATAAAGGAGGTATTTACCTTTATAATTTTATTTTTTGTTTCAAGATCTTAGAAGTACTGAATACTATGATTCCGGGAAAATAATGTTTGTTGAAAATTCGAATATCTTTTTTTCATTTATGTGAGTAATATTTTTTGTTTGGTAATTTTGTACAAACATGCGTGATCACAATGTAAAAATGTAGTTTCTGGTTTGTCTGTTTAAATGACATTTGACTATTTTGTCGGATTTTTATCTGCAATGTTAAGTCACGTATTTTAAGTATGACGAGGAAAAAGGTTATTTTATATTTTTGAAACCGCTACAAAGCAACTGATTGAAGATGTTTTGTGCAGTTAGGAGTTTAATAGACTCGTTCCGTCAATTAGTCAGTCATCTATAGAGTAGGACCAGGCACATATATGCATCGGTCAAAGTTGCCACGCCTCATTAGCACAACAAGATGAACACCAAATTCATAGAAGTAGTTACTTCGACGGCAGTAAAAAAGATTTCATATTAGGATATAACACGGGGATAAAGAATTAGTCTTTGGAAAGAAATGTATAAAGTAATTTTAATCTCACAATTTAAGGGCCATTGTGATCGATTCTCGGCCATGTCACGTAGAGTCTCCAATCATTGGTCACGATAGTCGCGCGGATCTCAACCAAGTAGTCTGCATCTACCAACATGGCCAAGGCAACAAATTAGTAACCTCAAGGACTGACGCCACGTTTTGGTTTTGCCGACCCTGAATTTCTTCAAACTATCTCCAACACTAGTCAGTATTGTGCTTCGTTGTAATCGGTTTTCAGGAATACGCAACATCTGGACAAACCATCTCAGTCGATGAAGATTTACGACCTCACCAACTGATTTGCCATCATCCCCTAATACCCTGCATCTAACCTCATTGTTACTTATCCCGTGGTTCCAGAAGATGCGAGCAATATTTCTAAGGCGTCTGTGATCAAATACTTGTAGCTTACGAGTATCTTCTACTCTCAATGGCCACATCTCGCAGCCACAAAGTAGAACTGAACGAACGGCTGCGCAGTATACTCGTCTTTTATTTGATAGACAGATATCTTGCCTTCACCATAGGTGACGTAAGTTGGCAAAAGCCAAACGAGCTTTCTGAATCCATGCTGAGATTTCGTCAGACACCAACCCATTAGGGCTGATCAGACTTCCAAGATAAGTGAAGTTGCCGACGCGTTCGACTATTTCACTCCCTATCCTTAGTTCGGGTGTTGACGCAGGCCAGTCCTGGAGTACTAATTTACATTTAGATGGGGAGAAACGCATCCCGAACATTCTGGAATTGTTGCTCAGTGCTACCAAAAGACTCTGAATTTTATCAGCGTTTTCATTAAACAGGACTATGTCATCTGCATATTCTAAGTCGCTTAGTGGACCTCCGGGTAGGAGATCAATGGCCAAAAATTCAGTCTACAAGAACTCTGATTTGACTAGTAGTGTTCGAGTAAAGAACCTTCACAAGGTTTATGTACTTTTGAGGTATACTTTTCAATGACAGACACTGCCAAAACCTCTTGGTCTACAGATTTAAGAGTTGCTATTAAAACAAGAGAAACTATCATTGTCGGACGCCGATAAGTATCCCAGTGTCCCAGAATCTGACGAATATGTAGTCAATGCAGCCACGACCATATCTGAGGCCGCCCAGATTTTCTCGTGTTTGCAATTCACGAGTCTTTGTTAAGCGTTCGATAATTATGGAGGCTAGTATTTTAGATGCTATATTAGTCAAACTAATCCCCATGTGGTTATCACAGAGTAATTCTGACCATTTCATACATATTTGGACGATTGGTGGTTGCGACCAGTCAGATGGGATTACATCCGATTCCCGGATTTTGGCCAAAATATTGGTCAACCTAATCGCTAAAACTGGAGCACCATACTTAAAGACCTCTGGAGCCAATCCATCTGAACCAGCTTCTCTTCCCGGTTTCAGATTGGCTATGGCCTTTTGAACTTCAATTATTGTCTGTGGACTTATTTCAATGTTTCATTAGGTCTGTTTGGATATGGTGGGTAGTTATAGAGTAGCTGAAGGCCAGATAAACTGCTCCTTAAAGTGTTCCGCCCATCATTCTAAACGTCTGAGATGAGAGCAAACAAGAGTTTTGTCTTTTTCCTAGTTAGTCTCGCACTTAACTTCTTAATTTCAGTTTCTTCTATTAGTCTGAAAATCTGTCTGGTATTACCCACATCCACTGTCTTTTCCACCTCTTTTGCTTTCGTTGCCCACTACTGCTCGCGATCGTTCCGTATACTTTTGGTTAACCTAGACCTTAGTTGTTTTCGCTCTTCATCGTGTTCATAGCCTGATGGGATGAGTTTACTAGAACGCATCAGTGTAATAGACTTAATAAAAATCCACTGGTTTTTCGTGACCCTTTGGTTTAAATTACTAACAGATATTGCCGCTGTTTCAAAGTTGTTCGTATATCTTTACAAACGACATCTGGGTCAACCTGGTTTAGAGAACTGACTATGTGTGACCTCAGTTGTTCCTGGAACTTACTTTTGGCTTTCTCGTCACTGAGTTCAATTCTAATGGGCTTTCTTGGTATGGTTTTTCTGCGTTCAGTGAGGCGCAAACAAATGCATACTCGTATTAAAGCATGATCAGAGTCTAAACATGTATTACAGAAGGAGCAACAATCTTCTATCGAGCCTCTCCAACGATGACTGATGGCAATATGATGTATTCGAGTCCATCGTTGGTTTGGTGCAGGTGGTCGCCATGTTAGACAATGTCTCTCCTTATGCTTACAATTAGTGCTTGCTAAAAATAAACCATTGTCTGAGCACAGTTGCTACAGACGATCACCATTATCTATTCGCCTAGCCGATATACTAAAATACCCACCTAAGTGTCTTTCTGTTTGGTTTAAGCTGCTACTTGGGCATTAAAGTCATTTGCAACGAGCACTATTTCTGAGCATTTAGCTTTCTGAAGAAGTTCAGAAAGCTTATTGTAAAAGTCATCTTTCACTCCATCCGGGCTACAGTCAGTGGGAGAGTAGGCAGAAATGACGGAAAGGCAACGACGTGTGTCCCTATCCTTCCGAGTTCTTACGGAGCCATCTAGCCGGACAACACATATACAACTGTTAACGGGAATCCATCCTAATAGTGCCTGTTCTGCCCTCGTACTTAGTGTTATTCCTACATCCTCCAGTCCACAATAACTTGCCGTTGGTTCGCCAGATAGACGGAGGATGTATCTTATCGGCTCCCCGTTTTGACGGAGTGAGGTCAAGTGAACGACCACACTAGGATCCTGGATGCGTGTTTCGGAGACACAACATACATCAATGGTACGAGATTCTAGAGTCTTAGTCCAGGAGGCCTGTTGGCTGATTTGACATAGGGCACGTACCTTGAAGGCTCTAATATGTAGTTTGCGGCGAGGTTTCAGTAGATATGGGACAATATTTAGTTCACTAGGATCGTTGACCATGGTGACACTTGAGGATGAAGTCGAAGGAGGAATTTTAAGATTGAAAGTTGAGGTAGGAGGAATAATAGGATTTGAAGAGGGAAAGTGATTATGAATACAGTAGTCTTGAATGTTGTTAGAGATATGAGAGGGGTTATCACTTCCCCTTTGCACACACAGTGGAAGGGTTCTTCTAGAGTTACCTGAAAAGGAAGTTGGGTTAGAGTTGGCCTTAGGGATCTGTGAGCGTGACTGCAGTTCCCAGGGGACAACTGCTTGAAGCAGGTTGCACACCATTTTGTGGGTAAGTTTTGTGTTAGCCCCGTATCTTACCGTTGGAGATGGGTAGGCGTGAGAAAGGTGAGCTGTACATTTTTAAGCCCGTCATTCCTTGTGGGAAGACAGCATTGCTGTTATGTTGGTTGTCTGAAGGGAACACCTTACTGCTGTCACACCTCTGTACAGTGCTCAGTACGACTTCTCCCTCGGACCTTGGGTTTGCCGCTTTTAGTCTTACCGCTGTTCAACCGACCTGTCTGGCATGATAGAATGTTGAGGAACGATTGTTCCAGCCAGTATAGCTTGATTGGTTCATCACAATAGGCAAGCCCGACCACCACATCATGGTAGCAGCAACGGGAATAGATTCCTTATTAATATTGATATCATTTGAGTATTCGACGGGTTCTTTTTGCGCTAGATTCAGATTGTACTGGTGGGCACACAAGAAATAAAGTTTTGAATTGCCAATAGGTTTACTGGTTCACAAGCATTTGCTTTAAATTGTCCGATTATTTGTATCCAAACCATGACATGCCATTAAATAGCTAGGTTGAAAGAAACAGAAGATGACGGTATCTGTTTGTTCTGTATTGATCTACTATGACTCAGTAAATTTGGATAATGAGATGAGAAGACAAATGTTATCAGGATTATGTAATATATTTGCACAATATAGTTCGAATAATCTGATCACACATATACTTACTAAGACATAAAAAAACAAAAAGTCAAATAGACCCTAACTTTGCGATAATGATGAGTTTGATTACATAAAACATCTTACTGACAGCTAAATTAAGTCTCTGACTCCACATAAAACTATTCGAGTCATATCTCAATGGAAAGGCAATATAGACTCGTTTTTAGGGTGCCAAAAATGTCACCATCCAAAAGTCGAGGTTTATATTTTGTCAAAAAACCGAAACAACATTTAAGTGATTGTGACACATCCCATTGAGTCTATCAATTTACATGTATGTGCAGAAACACGTATATAAGGAGGAGCGATTGTGAGCTGCAAGTAGGAGTGGGTGAAAACATACTTAGAGGGCTACAAAGGCAGGATAGGCAAATATCTTCCTCCATTGTGAAACATTTTATTGAGACTGGTCATAAGGTCTATATTAAGTCAGCTTTTGTAGTTTTGTACAAAATTTTTCAAGAGCGTATACCAAAGTTTATTGAAGCCATGACTATACGAAAACTGGAATCCCCTTTACGTGTTCAGAAACTATCTGTTCTTACCATTAACCTATCCTGGTAATACTGATTTATGATCCAGAATAACTTTTGAACTGTTGTTGTGTACTTCATTGTTAGCTTTGTTTCAGCCTACTTTTCAACATGTCTATTTGGCCGTTTATTCTTTCGCATATAATGTCTTAGTAAGTATATATGTGATCAGATTATTCGAACTATATGGAGCAAATACACTACATAATCCTGATAACCTTCGTCTTCTCATCACATTTTAAGATCTTTGTCGACTCCCATTTCGCAAAGTCAAGTTTTTGAGATAATCGTTACTAGAAATAATAAGCTGATTTTTTACATGTAAAGTTAACGTTTGAAATAATGATTATTAGAAAGAATGATCAAAGAACAAAAACAAGTTAGGGGTTAGATCACCAATAATTGTTCAACTGGTCATTCAACAGAAACACAAAGTAATTAGCATTTGGAATAATTCCACAAAATAGAGTTTTAAAATATAGTCAAAATTCCAGTAGCGAATACACTTTAGACAGATTCAGTACAACCAATTATCAGTGTATGATTTCACGAAATTCTAAGCGGTATGCATAATAATTTAAAGCATTATTTTCAGAAAATCTGCAGCGTATATAATAAACTGACTATAATTCCAAACTTCTGAAACATAGGAGCAAGTTGTATCAAACTGAAGTTATCTGAAAAATAAATTATTTCAGTGACATATATCAATAATTCTAAAAAGTAACAGATTTTAAAGTGAAAGTGTACAAACCGATTGGTTTTTTACGAAAAAAAACAAGGAAAATAATTTCTTGACTAAGTCATTTACTCAAAACAGAGTAAAGGCTATTTACTAAGAAAGGTGGGTTGTATCTAAAGAATTTTAACTTTTTAAACAACCTTTGTGGCTTATTTACATAAACCACTAAATTTCACTATCTTATGAGCATATTAAAGTTTTCGTATCATTAATTAAGAATATGACCTTTTAAAGGGCTCCAAAACGTAATGATATATTATTTCACATGGAGTAGATGCTATCTACATTAGTCATATAGAAGGTGAATATTCGCTCTTTTATTGTGCTTCATACTATTTCTCACTAATCTGTCACTGATTAGAAATGACGATCCTATGAGTTATTTTTACCTCAAGAAGTGGATTTACAAACAGATTTATGAAAAAGCTTTTTGGAATGCCAGTATATTGTGCAGGTAAGGCGTTCATGAAAAATTATTATAGTGATTGCATTTACTAACATTCAAGTTGTCTTCAGATAGCATGGTTTAGTTAACACGTTTTCTTTTCGTTGCTAGTCTATAGATGATAGATCCTACCAAAATATATCTTTTGAATACTCCAAACAAAATAGATAGCAGTCATTCAGATAGTCGATTTATATATAGACTGAAAAATATCGTCTTCTTGTGTTATCTGAAAGCTTCATTACACAAAAGATTGTGATAAAAGCAATATTTATTACTAATTCAGTCAACAAATGCTACATTTTCACAGTTGAAATCATGAATCAATTGAAACTAGACCACCATGGGAAACCTGGAAGCACTAGACGGCCGTTTCGTCCTATTGTGGGACCCCTCGTGTAATATAATGTAATTAAGAGGAATATTATTCGTGTTACTTTCATCTGTGGATGTCAGGAAGACCAGTTTGATATTTATCTAATTTCACTCTTATTGGTTCTCGTCGATGATTTTTTAGCGTCAGCTGTAGAAAAGCATCCACAGGTTGTAACCTTTTGTAATATCTGAGCATCGAGTTTAATTATTTTGTACGATGAAAAAATAATTTTGATGTTATATAATGTATACGAATAGAGCTGAAAGACATTGTTAATAATTCTGTAGTCATATAACTTAAGTAAAGGTTAATTCATAGAATAAGCTAACAGTTAAAAGCAGCTTTATCTGTACTCACTGACGAAACCATACTCCTGTGTAATGAGTTGAGAGGTAACACTGTAGTGAACGAAGACTTAGTGTCGACAACCCACTTATTTATTAATAAAAAATTCCAGAATATCTTCATAAAATATAAGGGCCATACATTAAATACTTCATTTGCAAATCACCCATCAATTGTATTACACATTCTGTATGATTCCTCCACTTCACAATTCCTTTCTATTATGTTCAACTCGATCTTTTTAGCTTTCTGATGCCATGCATTCCACTTTTGATTGTTGTAACATGCTACCTATGTGGAAAGACATAAGTAGCATACGCCGCAATATAAATATTTCCATACCGTTTCCAAACATATTTAACATGAATTTACTTTTGACATAAAATCTTTAAACTTAACACAGCATAATATGGGACAGGATACGTAATGAAATAACAGGTCGACGACCATCTTGTTCAACTTCAAATTACGATCGGATCTTCTGAATCTAGCCCTATAAACTAAATGTATCAAAACTTATACTCTTTAAAAGAGATTGTTTCAGTTTATGACTTCCTTTGCAATAAGTAGTAGTTTCACAGATGGCACTTTCATAAAAAGTACATTTCATTTTCATCCATTACTATTTCAAATGTCAACATAAATATCATCGTTTTATTTATTTAGAAAGTCTTATGAAGACATTTGGTTAACGGTCAAATTGTTTTCCTCATAGAATAATTCCAGTTATTTGGTTTTCAGTGGTCCTAAAGTAGATATCAGTTTTCAAAGGCAATAAACTTCAAGTGATTTATTGTCATTAAGTATTTTTTCACTGTTAGTAATTAACATTCCTTTCACATGTAGGTATCATTACCAAGTCTTGACTTGATAATTTTGAATAAAGAAAATCTAATTTTTCTACTCATTGGGATATTACAAATATATAATTTATTCCTTTCACATGTTTTTGTCATTGCACTAAAGTTCCACACAATAACACGATAGCTTACACTTCATACACTTCAAATTTTCGTGCTAAATTAAGTCTGTTCATAATTTTAAGTTATATGTATTTTCTCGGTCAACTTCTTATTTTCACAGTTTAGTTTGAAAAAAGAGTAATCTGCTAACTGTAGGTCCTCTTATATAAGCTGTAATCAATTGTAATTAAAATGAATTCGCTATATGTTGAAAATATTGTTCTGCATGTACCTTAAGGTTACTCAGGAAAACTTAGTGTGGTCAATCTAAATTGTTGATTCTTTTGGGTGAATTTATACTTATTACACATAATCGTATTGTACTATTCTTAACACTTTATAGTTACTGTCACTTGTAATGTCCTGCACGGGATTGACTGGATAGGTTGTTTTGTGAACATGTTTTACAACTTTCACAAAGTGTTAAATCAGTTAACTTTAAGATTGCAGTTGTGTGTTAAAAAAACCATCTTGAGAAATCTGAACAATAGCACAGATTTCTATCATTTACTTCGTATGTCTAACATGTTGGTTTTTAAATATTGTGCTTAACCATAAACGTCATTTTCGTGACGACTAGTAATGCAAATACAGTTACTGATGATATTCGTTGTTTTACTGCCATTTATTATTTGGACCAGAGTGATTAAGCTGTACTAAAATATGCAGGATCCATATTAACCTTTTCAAAACATTACTGAATATAAGTTTTATATTTTTCATAGGCGAAAAGCAATGGAGTCAAAACGCGATCAACTGTATCACTCAAATTCTTCCAACTAAAGTGTTGATATTGACAAAATTCAGTGGTTGTGACTTAATAAAATAAAAACAGTTTAAATGCTAGTTTTTAAAGATTAAAGAAACATACTCGATTGTTTTAAATCATAGTAATGTATTGAAAGTGTTATAAAATTATAGAAGTTGTCATCTAAAATAAATTCTTGTTTTAATAGGAACATTATATATATGAATAACTTGTGCGATTCAAGACAATCGTTTAAGGTTATGGAATGGGAAACTTCTTATTCCACATTTAGAATAACATCAGCTTTTAAAATGCCCACACCGTTTTCTGGCGACAACTGTACGGGTCATCAAATAAATATTTATTTTGTTTGTGGAACCAATCAAATCCATCGATATACATTAATTCAGTCAAATGTGTTACACTTTGAAGAATTAGGTATGATATGCAGTTTTTGGAGGGAAGAAGAATCGACCTCAAAATATCAGCCAAACACATGGATTCAATTAAATAATCTACCATATAATAAACAAACTATACATCCTGGTTTGATTGCAGCTTCTCGTCTGGCATTATTTTCTCACTACGTTTCCTCAACTGATGGTAAGTTGTTCGAAAAGTTTTTACATTTTTCTACGTGTTTGAAAGTGACAACAGTAGATTACAACAATCTGAACAAATTGATAGTTCTTTTTGTTCTCTTAAAATACACTACATTTTTTTAGCGGAGGAATAGACGTGAATGGATTCATTAGTAATATCGTTTCCGGATTAGGTATACAGTTTTGGCTCTTTCTTTGCTTGGAATGGTAACAATCTATCGAACTCTTTGAGTAGAATAAAATTGCATTAACACTGAAATAAGAATATTTCCGAAAGAATATTTCACTATTATCAAATTACATTATGCAGTATCTGACATTTCTCTCGGTATACAACTAGTGAGTTTAACAAAACACTTATTCTCTGTGTAAATTGTCATTTTTGTCGATACACTTCGATAGTATGGAGAAATGTTATCTAACTTATTTGATTTTTAAAGAAGAAATACTGAGACATAAGTATATTGCATTAGTATTTAAGAATGTTCACGTAAATTACTTGATAAATTTATGGATTAAATGTATAGTTTTAACAGAGAGTAATTTAAAACTTAAAATACAGAAAGTGGACTGAATTTTAAGATTCCTTCGATAGAAAACCACTATAATAACACCGATAGTTATATTGTAAAACCGATGCTCAACCTATATAAATCATACCTATTTTAAAACATTTTCACCGATAATGGATTATCAACAAAACTATTGTGAGAATTAAGATGAGAATAAGGCCAAACAAACTTATTAATTTATTATGGAGTGGTTTGGATTTTCTGACATACCCGAAATCATAAGTGATATTTAACAAATGAACACTACCTGTTACACAGTACAATACTGTAAAGTTACTAACGATCCTTATGTAATACTTATTATCCGCAACGGTAGATGGAACAAAATATGGTAAGTATAGCTCTAAAATCTTGATATTACCGTTGTAGTGGATTAAGCCACTGATAGATCTCATTTAATTATCTAGTGGTTATTTTAATAAAAATGATTTCACCGAAACATGGGAAATGTAAAACATATATTGATGAGAAACGATTATACACCGAATAATTAAAACATTGTTGTAAATTCAATAGAAAATCTATTTGCCAAAAGTGTTTCCTTACAGAATGTAAATTTATTCATCTTGCCAGACTTTCACTTTTACTATCATCACTTCTACACCATTCCTCAGTAAAGAATCTTTTTTTAATGGAGCTAGTAGTTTGTGTATGGATCTAATAGTATTATGTAATCTTTTTATTGTGACCACATCAGGCTATGTCATGTCATCCATAATATGTTACATACCTTCAGTTCAACTGATAAAGAATTTTGACTACGTACATAATGACTTGATAGAATTATATTTTGATCAGTGCTCTAATATAAGATAGAAGAGGGGAATTATTACAGTGTACGTGGATTATTGTGTTTGTACGTTTATAAGTTATTTGATAAGTGAAACTGTTAGGAAATTTCTCCAGTATGTATTTAAACATTTTTTTATTTGGCTATTTTCTTTGTTCATTAAATATGGTAGAACTATACTTTATGAATGAATGAATCAGAGTTAACACAGGGTCTCATGGAGTTTTGTATGAAATTCAAAACATTATGATGGTCAGCTTGTATCTTATTAAAGTCTAAGAATAAATTGCATATATTTATTTATTACAGTTCTTAAAACTAAAAAAATACTCGTTTTTTGCGTAATTACATGGTGAGTATGCGATAATATGAAAGCTGAATTACAAGAAGCACTTGCAGTTGATGCAGATTACAACCGAAATGTTAGTTAAACATTGAGAAAAGTTTATGTAGTTTAGCAGGTAATCAAGAGAGATTATAAGATCTCTGAAGATCCACCATCTATTATAAATTAACCAAAACATCTATATGAATGACAGAAGAGAGTAATGATTGTAATCATCAGGTCATTTTTCATAAGCATTATTTTGTCAACCCTGTATCGGCTGTACACATTAGTGATACTACAGCGATATATCCACGACTAAAGAACTATTCTCAGCCTTAGGAAGGTTTTAAAGGCAAAATGAACTGAATTTATGTAGATGAACTTTTCAAATTCATCTACGTTTATTTTAGTAACTTCATTAAGTTTAATAATCATGTAAAAAGTAAATATCATTCCTATTATCTTGGTTATCGGCAATAAACGATTTATTTATTTTACCTGCATTCTGATTGGCTAAAACGTACTCAGGGTCGTCTACGAAGTATATTCCACCGTTTGTATTTTTTTCAGACTTTTCATAACCATACTAGTTTGGTTTGAAATGTTTTAGATAAGATAATAAGCATATTTCTATCAAATGTTAACACTTTCAAGTTGAATGATCGGAAGGAAAAAAATCTTTATGTATATTCACCATATAAAAACAAGGAGATATTTTGATCTTGTTAGATATTCATTTATTTTTTATGAATAAAATGTAAAAATTTACATGAGCTAGAACTTTAGACATTACGATGGTATTGGGAAATTTCAGCCAAATACACAACAGTCCAACTTAACAAACGACAGTATAAGAAACCCACCTTAAAAAATAATCGTAAAGTTAACTAAACAACGAAGTGGTTAAACAATAAGTATACTGATCTAATGCAAAACATGAATAAAGGAGAAGAACAAATTAGTCTGACTTATTACTACTGATCTTGAATCGAATCACTATACACTAATGTTAACTTTGTCTAAAACTGTAACCCTTGCTTCTAAAGTTATTCTAACCGCTCAGATCATCATTCAGGAGTATTCTTTTTTAATACTAGTTAAAAATGCTGAGACCGAGTTTAATCTATTCAATTTGATCACTTACAAAGATATTGTATAGCGAAATCGATAGAATTATCATTGATCTTTAGTTTGTCTCACTGGAGAACAGAACGTCCGTAAGATTACATAAAGTTTTATAAACGTTGACTGAATTCTTTTCTCTGCTCACTTCTCAATTTGATTACATTTCAAATAAATCATTTTCTTTGATGGGTATATTTCTGATGATACTCCAAACTATGTTAGTTATAACAAGCAAACTAAGAAACGTAAAAAATTGATACCAATTCAAAATTTGTCTTTGGAATTCCTATATAGATACATATCCATCAGTCAGCTTTCATGGTTTTTTTTCTTTTCATTTCGCTTTATCTATTCATTATTAAGCTATTAGAGTAAACTGATAATGAACACAGTAAATCTTACTACTAAATTTATAAAACTTTTTAGACGTTTCTAAAATATTTTCATAGTTGAAATCATGAGTCAATTGAAGCTAGACCACCATGGAAAACCTGGAAACACTGGACGGCCGTTTCGTCCTATTATGGGACTCCTCAGCAGTGCGCATCCACGATCCCGCCTCGCGAGCGAGATTCGAACCCAGGACCTATCAGTCTCGCGAAACGGCCGTCCAGTGCTTCCAGGTTTTCCATGATGGTCTAGATTCAATTGACTCATGATTTCAACTATGAAAATACTGAAATCTCCACAAAATGCCTTCTGTTTCTAAAATAGTTAGAAAAATATCTCCTGGATAATATATATTAAGACTGATGTTACACAACAAATATGTTTCATTGCATAATTTTGTATGTTTGTAAGTACGATAGAATGAGTAAAAGGAAATCGCCAACATTATGTTGTAGGTGATCTCCACTCGTTTTTTTTCTTTTAATAATTTCGTTATTATTTTTATTGTTGCCAAAAACTATGGGATACTTCTTTTAAAAAGAAAGTTCTATCTCTTTAAAAATAGTTTATATTTATTGTCTACTGGAAATAAAAAGGGCCTAACATATTTGAGTTCGTTTCCGACTTTAAAAATGGATCAGATTACTACGTATTATTATTATTGAAAATTTATGACAGAATGATCAATCTATAATCAATGAAATAGCCACTCTATTTAATTTGGTTATGATTATATAATACTAACAATGGGAGACAATCAGGGATTTGTTCTGATATAATATGGTTAGTTATAATAATATATATTCATATAAAAACATTAAATAGTTGTAACAGAACTTTATCTTGATTATTAATTTAATCTCTTGAGTCAGTTGGCTTAGTTTGGAGTCAGTTAATCTACGATCATTTTTTTTCAAGTCCCACAACTACAAATGTTTCCTTGAACTGATTCAGAATTTTTATAATAAATATAGTTGATGAAAAAATATTATTGTCACTGAGATGTGAAATCGACATTATTCGGTAAGACAAAATACTGCGTAATTCCTGTTTAATCACATGAATCTTAAATCTATGGAGTTAAACTATTATTTGTCCTGCGGTCATTGTGTGAAGGCAGAATAAACGATCAATGCTTACTGAACTATCAGTATATGCCAAGTAGGAACTTTTTTCTCATACATACATACCATTATTATTATTATTATTATTACTAGGATAATTATGATAGGCTTCGAGAAATCTCAATGAAGCTTTTAATATTCACAAGAACAACAGTGATTTTTGGATGATGGGCATATTCGTCTACTCACATAATTCTGTGTTCAGGTCATAGGAGTCAGAAAGTAAAACTCAATGCTACCTAGTTATGTAAAAAAATATTTTAAATCTCTCAAGAAATTTTTATTCGTATTTCCATATCGACAAGACCTTGTGTTTACTATTATTGTCATTATTATTATTATATTAAGATCAATAGAAGAATACAGTATGTGAAAGGATAATGAATGTAATAGTGTAAATATTTAGTTTATTAAAAAAATTTCTGGTTACCATTGGTAGTATTATGTTAAACATAACAGTACACTAAACTCAAGAAAGTTTTACCAAAACGATGAATTATATGATCGGTCAGTTCACTGAAGTTCGACGGAATTTTGTAACATTATTTTACCGAATAAATAAACTAATCGTTCACCAGTCCCATTTGCAATATAGATCAAATTCACTATTATTTCTGATACTTACTTACTTACACCTGGAGCATAGGCCAAAAACCAGCGTCCCTCAACCCACTGTAGTGCCGTGCTTCGCTAATCGTTCACCTCGATAACCGTTATAATACAAATATTAACGGTGCATAATATCAGAAGACAAAGGAAAGCGGCAACTACAGTTTTATTAACAAATGACGCAGGCCAGGAAGTTATAAGCGTATGAGTAAATATCAGTGAGCGAAATAAAAATGACGCGCATTGGAGATGGCGGGTAAACCAACTCACTTTTATCAAGCGTTAATCAACATTTATAGTCAGACAAGAATAAATGACAGACATGTGATAAATAGGATGAGAAGTGTACATACACCTACGCTCATATTAAAATAGTCAGGGTTAATAAGTGAATAATTGACAAGGTGAAAACATGACTCATGATGGATAGGTAAATTGGCTTGTTCAGAAGTTACAATAAGGCATATGGGCTTGACATACCAACCGATACTACACCTTTCCAATTATATTCAACTTTTGTTCATTCCTCTCATGTCTGTCTCCATTTCTCGGCGTAATGTGGTCTTTGGTCTTTCTCTTTTCCTTTGGCCTTCGGGATTCCATGTGAGGGCTTGTCTTGTGACGCAGTTGTCTGAATATGGTTAGCGACCCCATCCCGTAGAAAACTAACTCGCTAAAAAAACACTAACCAGGAAAAATTATTTCTAATGCCTTTAATTAAAGCCATGAAACGTTAAAAGATCTAAAGTATTTATGTCAATCTTTATGGTATTACTTCAAATCATTAGATAGATGTTTAGAATAGAAGCTTATAACGACAAGCTGTCAGTAAAGAATAATAAGTTATAAAATGTACAAAATAATTTTAAGGCTTAAGACTTAGAGGAAGATAATGAGTAAATGAAACTATACCACTTTTCTGATTGACTTATTTAATCAGGAACTATCACTGCTTTCTACCACTTTAAACTGAAGAGATTTTAGTACCAGGGCTTCAAGATGTTACAATCATATATTTAGTTTTTGTGCCTACTAAGGAACATGGATATCTTCAATTTAGTTCGTGAGTACATACAAATTAAGAGTTTCTGTATATGATCATGTTTGTGATAGGGTAAATGAATAAAATTAATTTTCTTGTCGAATGTTTTTTTTATATTTTTTTAAAATGACAGAATATTGTTTTGTTTAGTGTGTATTCGTTACTTATTTCTAGGATTAATTATTTTACCGGATTAGTAACAATGACCTTTCATCAAAAAATGATAATTATATTGAACCATAATCTTTATTCAATAAGATAATATTAAATCTAGATTTTATTAATAAACGTTGTAATTGCAGTCAATAAAGAGATTTATATGAATTAGCTTCTGAAAGGCAAATACTTCTAGGATTAGTGTCAAAATATAGACCCAATTTATCAATGAATGATGTAAACTAGATATAATGATATGTTATCTCAACTTCTTCCCAGCGTTATATGTATGGAAATACTTGGAATAGTATCCTGAACGTATATTTATTATTATCAAAAGGTGTTTTTGTGGATATTATAGTAATTCTAATAGTTGAGATCATGAGTCAATTGAAGCTAGACCACCATAGAAAACCTGGAAGCACTGGGAGGCCATTTCGTCCTATTGTGGGCTCCTCAGCAGTGCGCATACACGATCCCGTCTCGCGAGATTCAAACACAGGACCTGTCAGTTTCGCGCGCGAGCGCTTAACCTCCAAACCACTGAGCCGGCATCCAACAGTGTTAATGTCTAACTTCAACCGATATATGAAATTTAGCGACACATCTACCAATGTCTTCAACGAGTTACTATCTCACAACAGACCTGGTTGAACTCCACTGGTCATTGCTTCTCACTAGAACTCCAGGAAATACCTCTTTAGAGTTGATTTAATTATTATTCATAACTTATCTATAAAATTTCTTGAAATATATTAATTATAGAGCAATGAAAGTTTATTTTGTCATAAATTGAAATATTTCAGTGATTCATAGATATTATTCTTGTCAAAAAAATCGAAAGATCCTAAATTCAGTTCAATATGATTTTGTAGAAGGATCCTGTAGTATATTTTAAACTAAAAAGAAACGTCTACCCAATTCCTTGAGACCTTTGATTTTTATTCATCTGCAAATTACTTCTAAAATAACCACAAGTCTTCACAAATATCATATATAAACTAACGTGTGATATGTTAATCATTTGAAGGCAAATAAAACGTACGTGTTCTTATACCATGATAATTGTTTGTGATTTGTATTACTCCGTAGTCTCCAGAAAAATGATCACCAACATCTATATTGTATAAGCCACAATATTTGTATTGAGTTTTATTACATTGATGAATAACTAATTGCTTTCTAAGCGGCCCATAAAAATCATATTTTATTTGGTTGGTTTTGTTTAGCAATCTCTAATAAATGAAAAAAAGGATATATTGTGCAGTATTTTTTAGATTACATTCTGTAAAAAATAATGACATCATAGGGAAAAAAATGATACATTATTTTGCTGCTAATATAAATGGTTACACTTCAAAAGAGTATGAAGGTGAAACGTATAAAAATATATAAAACGTTGCTCAAAAAAATCTTTTAGACTAAAATGGAAAGACATTTAGACATACGAAAGAATGAGGTATTCGATTTAAAAAATAATGAATTGTTTTACGTTTGAACAGATTTCAGTTTAGGATATTTGAGTACAAATTTATTCATTTCAAATTAAGAAAAATTATGAAATAAGTTTTTAAATGAAGAAGTACGGTTAAGATCGATAGTTACTCACCTGTTAGATATTTATGATTTCAAATCCCTTTTTTTCAATAATTTGTCAGCACAACAGTAGACCCCCATCTATAAAACTCATAGGTCGAAGGAAGAAAGAAAGTGGACAATATTTAATCCTCGTTTAGGACTCCTTAACATTTAGTACGAACAAACTCTCAAGAGATAGATTTCAAGTCCTTAAGGTCTGACGTCAAGCATGTCACTATAGTCAAAGTTCGACGGTCAACATTTCCGTCTTCGTTAAATCGAAGATATATAGTAACCAAATGTTTACTGGTGTCAATGATATCTGTATCAGTGGTTAGTAATAACCAATGGAAGATAAATTAGAAGCAAATAAATTGCCGAAACGTTTATCATATAAATGTTATGATCCATTTAGAACTCCAGTACCTTGGAAAAATTATAGTTATCACATACCATACGGTTAGATAACAGTTACCTAAAATTGAAATTACTCTTAAACACAGAAAATAAATAGTACTTTTGAGTATCTTATTTAAATAAAAGTATCGATAGATTCTTGGTGATTCCGCTAACCTTAACCTACTGTCTGTATACATTATGATTTTAAATCAGTTATAATAAAATGATTTCACATTGATAAATAATAGAAAATAATGAACCATATATTGTCAATAAATGTGAAAGTTCAATAGTAGAAAAAAGGAATTAAAACTTATAGGATAATCAAAAGTTATATAATGATAGGTGCTTTCAATTCTACAGATTGTTCAATTATCTTTTGTGTAATTCTTAGTTATATTATGCTTTTTGTACTTATTTTGTACAAACTACTTAAATATTTCCTTCAGTTAAGTTTATTGTAGTCAGTTTACTGATTATTCAACTTTTAATGTTTATTCAACCTGAATTTCATGAGTGTTTATTTATTTGTTCGTTGTAACCGGATATAATTTATAATTATTTTAATTAACAGTAATCAGAATGTTAGACAGTTGTGAAATTCAGTTACCTTGTAGTATCGGTTGATATGTTAAGCTCATATACTTTATTCTAACTTCTGGACAAGTCAATTCACCTGTCCATCTGAGTCATGTTTTCACCTTGTCAATTATTCACTTTTAACGCTGACCATTTTAATATGAGCGTAGGTGTATGTACACTTCTCATCCTATTTATCACATGTCTGTCATTTATTCTTGTCTGACTATAAATGTTGATTAACGCTTGATAAAAGTGAGTTGGTTTACCCGCCGTCTCCAATGCGCGTCATTTTTGTTTCGCTCGCTGATATTTGCTCACGTGCTTACACCTTTCTGGCCTGCGTCGTTTGACAATAAAACTGTAGTTGCCGCTTTCCTTTGCCTTCTGATATTATGCACCGTTAATATTTGTATTATAACGGTTATCGAGTGAACGATGAGTGAAGCACAGCACTACAACCTAAACTGATGATAAGGTATTAATCTATGAAAATATAAAAAGCGATGAATAATAAATACATTCAGTAATCTTTGACAACTTGAGTTAAAGATATTTGCCATCAAATTCAACAAACATTAATTATCTAATTATATAGGTATCATTACCAAGGTTTCACTTGATAATTTCCAATAAATTGAGCATTGGGTAAATTGCTATAAATAAATTAATATAGTTGTAATATCCTAATGAGTAGTAAAATTAGATTTTTTTGACATTTCGTAACTCAATGTAAGTCACTTCTTCAGACGATAAGTGATCCGATCAAAATTTTGATCTGACTTACACTGAGTCATCAAAACATAAGAAAATCTTATTTTCTATTCATTCAAATATTGCTCATAAATTATTTTATTTTAATTATCTAATTAGTTTATTATTATTGTGTCTAATATATTATTGGCTATTTTCTATATACATATATGTATTAAGTTATCTTTTTTTTAATTAACGAACTATTTGGATAAATGAACAATGAATATTTATATATTTATCTCATGGGAAATTTGAAAAAAGATGCATATCAGAAATATATTTGATTATTTTATAGCTATGAATGATCGGAATTGAATTTTCACTATTCATTCTACGCATTAAACTATGTATTAAATATTAACAAATTTACGAAAATTAAAATATTCAATCTTTTCTTTTATTGAAAAGTGAATTTACAAATCAGAAGGGGTTTTGTCGAGATTTCAGTATTTTCATAGTTGAAACCATGAGTCAATTGAGGCTAGACCACCCCTCCTGATCTATAATCATATGCTCACTAGTGACTTATTTCAAGAAATATTTCCTGGCGTTCAAGTAGGAAGCAGTGACCAGTAGAGTTCAACTAAGTCTGTTGTAGAGATATCAACTCACTGAAGACAATTGGGGAACGGTTGCTCAAACTTCGTGGATTGGTTGAAGTTAGACTTTAACACCGTTGGATGCCGAATCAGTGGTCTATCGGTTAAGTGCTCTGGCGCGAGACTGGTAGGTCCTGGGTTCGAATCTCGTGGGGGGGGCATCGTGGATGCGCACTGGTGAGGAGTCCCATAATAGGACGAAACGGCTGTCTAGTGGTTCTAGGTTTTCGATAGTGGTCTAGCTTCAATTGACTGATGATTTCAACTATGAGAATATACAAATGTAGCTAATGATTTCAAAGTCAAACCATATATATATATATATATATTCACTAGTAATTAACTTCGTAATGGATTCTTTAAAGAATCTATGTGATTACTTACTTGCTTACGCCTGTTACCCCTCGTCAAGGAGCATAGGCCGCTTACCAGTATTTTCCATCCAATCTGTCTTGGGTAATCCTTTCCAGTTATTTCCAGTTAACATTCATCCTTTCCATAACTGTTTCTATTTCCCTACGTAATGTGTTCATTGCCCTTCCTCTTTTCCGCTTCCTTCACCATTCCAAGTTAGGGATTGCCTCGTAATGCAGTTTCATGATCTACTTAAAGTATATTCGATCCACTTCCAACGTCTTTTCCCGATTTGCTCTTCAGATGGAAGCTGGTTTGTTCTCTCCCATAATAGACTATTGCTGATGGTATCCAATCAACGGACATTGAGTATCTTACGTAGGCAAATGGTTATAAATACTGGTACCTGATTGATGGTGGTTGTGATAGTTCTCCACGTTTCAGTTCCGTATAGTAGAACTGACTATCTTGACGTTCGTATTGAAGAGTTTTCACTTTGATATTGTTTGACGGTTTTTTTGAGTTCCAAATGTTGTTCAATTGTAGAAATGCTGCCTTTGCTTTGCCAATTCTCGCATTTATATCTGCATCAGATTCTCCTTGTTCATCAATGATGCCTCCCAGGTACGTGAATGTTTCCACCTCTTCCACAGTTTCGCCATCAAGTGTGATTGGTTTGGTGTTCTCCGTGTCGTGTTTGAGAATCTTAATCTATGTGATAGTAGGTGATTATTGCAATGAATGATTTTAAAAGTTAACATTAAATAGTCTTTCCTGTTTATAGTAATTTTATATACGATTTCAATACAAAAGCTTTACATTATCAACTTTACGATTATGAATATAAAAATTTATATGACAATAATTGGACAAGTTAATCAATACAGTTTGTTTACTTTCTTAAGAAAGATGCATCATAAATTAAACTATGGTACTAAGATTTAATGTATGTTGTAAGCTATTTTTCTTAATTCTAATTTGTACTGCAATAGGGATTTCATTCATTAATGTTCAAAGTTTATGACTAAAAGACTCTTCAATGGAAGTGTTCTAGGAATATTAATTAATATGAGACTGTTCGTATTTTCTATTCGCATTCACTTTTTTATGTAAATATCTCGATGGATAATCAGTAGTATCTACTCAATCATTGTATTACATTTTAACAGTTCATATTCAACTGAAAGCAGAATCATACGCTTTCATAATGTTATCCGAAATAGTAGAGAGAATAAGGTGTTGATCAGTAAGATTCATAAGTAGTTTAAATTAGACTTGTCACATTTATATTTGACACTCCATTATGAGTTTGGAATAGGAAGCTATGGATAGTTTAACACTTTAATTTCTCACTTACTTACTTTCTACCCATCAGCTTCCAGATAAACTGAACTTAAATTGTTTCCAACGATCAAGATTGTATTTCCTGGTAACTTAGAATACTGGTCATGTCCTAAACTTCTACATACCAACTGAGTAATCTGAAGGTACTGAGTATGAGTACTTGTGGTGTTGTGAATGTGAACCGTTATGAAGTTCTATTCTAAAGGAGGAATGCTACCTTATTACATTCTCGTTTTAAGTGGTCATCGATAATCAGTCACATGAAACAGTAACTTGAATCATGTCTACAAACCTACTACCAAATTTAATTGACGCGATTAGTTTAGACTAATGATAAACGTCTTTAAAATAAATTGATACCTAATAATAGATTAATATGAAATAAATTCAACATTAAACTTATCTAATAAATAAGCAGTATTGAAATAAACAAATTAAAATCAAGAATTAAAGTGAAATCAGAATTTCTACAGGAAGATCTATTCGATAAGACTAATAATTATAATTATTATTTTGGTTAACCTTATCCAATTGTTAATTGTCTCCTTGGAAATCTGTTTGAAATAAAATATATAAAACATATAAATAGTTTCAATGACACAATTATGAGATATTTACATCTTGATTCTTCCTCTCTCTTTTCTCCTACCGGTTCTATTTTTCTGTGTTGCTTTCCCTTCATCTTTTTTTTCTTTTCAAAAACATATTTTATGACAAATGTTCCGCCATAAAATTTAATAAAAAAAAATAGAAGAAAGTACTTTTAAGATCATAAATGTACCGCCAACACAGAATGATGTTCAACACTGAACAAATTGAAAAAAACGTAGATCGGGTTGAAGTTTATAACTTATTAAATATTTATTCTTGGTATTTTACCACCTGAGTATAGAATTTTTATTTTGTGATTTGTGAGTGAATAATTAAATGTGAAAATTGTTTATATGAAGGGATTAGCATCAACTGGAAAGGAGCTGACAGTATGACTGATAAAAGGTAAGTAATACTAATATAAATATTCCGACTGCATATTGTTTAAAGTAATTTTATTTGAATAATGATGACATGTTTTAGTCGATATGTACAAAGTAAATGTACAATGAAGTGAGATTTATGTTTGATTCTGTTTACTTCACGGTATGATAATTATATATATCTGCAATAACAGCCGGATAATTAAATCTATGTAAAATTGAATTATATACTCTTCACCAGGTAATAACTGAGCTTTTTCAATTTTACTAAGCAAATATTCAATTGTGTGACATATCAACAGAGGGAAATTTACTCTAAAAAAGTGTATGGTTATAATAGCTTTATTCAACGCCAAATGTTTAGATATGGTAAGAGATTCTGAGATAAAAATAATACTGACATTGTCACGGCTTTTTGATTAAGATTATGAGTCGGTTGCTGTTAGACCACCATTGAAAACCTTGAAGCACTAGATGGCCATTTCATCCTGGTATGGGACTCCTCAGTAGTGCGCATCCACAGTCTCACCCTCCACAGGATTCGAACCCAGGACCTTCGGTCTCACGTACGAACACCTAACCTCTAGATCGCTTAGCCGGTATCCATCATTATTATTATTTAACTTTTACTTTTAATAAATAATTTGGAAGTAGGGAAGAAACCTGTTTATAACGATGAGTAACGGAAGTGTTTATTCAACTTCTGTTTTGATTAAGTTATGCTGTTATGAATTTTGCGTCATCTGAAAAGAACTTCCTTGTGGTTTAGCTTATATGAGTCGAAATGTAGTAAATATCATTTTCAAACTAATGCTTCAATCTTGCAGTGTATAGCATGGTATTTGGAGATGAACTTTAGTATAAAAACTTGTGAACAAAGATGCTTTAGTTAATGTACATCCTCCCTTGATCAAAACAAATAAAAATTCGGAAATAAGATTATGATAACATTTGGACTATACAATATCAGGTTAATCAATAACAATGCAACAGAGCTTTAAAGAGCTATGGGATCTAAGTAAAAATGGAGTCAGGGATGCGTGTTTCGATTTATTTGGAACTCATCAGGCAGATCCACTTACATACTGGTGTCTTTATTTAATTTGGAACTTTAATGCAACACCAATGACTTTAAACACAAAAGTTTTATCCACTAATTCATCGACTTCAGATAACCGATAACGTTTTCAACGAATATGAGGTATGGATTATAATACTAAAGGTTAGGGTTATCACACTGTTAATATTCTTTAATGGATTTTGGTCAGTTTTTGCTGGAATATGTACGTCCATTTCGGATTTTCTCAATATTGACATCTTGTTACAAGTTATTTCGAACAAAATCTTTTGATTTTAAAAATTGGAAATCCAGGTAAATGAAGTTAAATCTCCGTTGTCAAGTTCATTTAAGGTAGTCTGATCAACATAAGTACACAATTTACTCATCAACTATAAAGAAAAGTTAATAAGTATAAAAAGTAAACAGAATATTATATCTTGAAAATACAGGTTGAAAGCCAATTTCATAAGGTTATCTTTAACACTATATTGAAGAAAAATTGTATTAAACTTCTTAATTTAGACAACAATTTTAGTGTATTGTTACAAGTAAATTTGACTAAAGTTTATGACAATAGATGAAATAAATATTCAACCAGTTAAACTGAATAAAACAAATTAATGATTTTGAGATGGTGGAAAAGATTTGTAGCTCTGGTGGATGATGTCGTGCTGATGATGTCGTTCAGAAGAACAATGAACGCTCCACGACTAAATCATCCAGCTCAGAGAACAAAACTCCAAAAACAAATTAATCTCCGTTTTCTAAAACCCTTTTCTACAGAAATTCATCCCTACAAACAACATTGAAATAATTACCAACTTCTTTTCCTGTTTACACTGTCTCAAAGTAGATTCATAAATAATTAATTCAAGGTTTTTAACACGTTGGAAAAGCTAAACTACCAAAATTAATTTCATTTTTCTTCATAGTGACTATTGTCTAACATATACAATGCATTATTTTATACTTCACTCAATTAATACACATTAACAATATATAAATAAAGGACGTCTTTTCGAAATAAGTTCTCATCAATAATAATTCTTTTAGAAAACTGGCAGGATTTGAACTAGGTGCTCTTAGTAAACAACGTTCATTAGCTATTTTTCAAATATAAAAATGCCTAGTATATTACATCATATGTAACTAAGTCATATTGTTGGTTTATTCAAATTACAAGATGATTAATCTTAATAAATAAACTTCGCGTTTTTTTAGCGAGTTAGTTTTTCTACGGAATGGGGTCGCTAGCCCCATACCCAACCTTCCTCCTTTACCCGGACTTGGGACCGGCAGTAACTGTAGAAGAGCTACAGGTGGAGTTAAAGTAAATAAAATTATTAAAAAAAGTATTAATTTTACTGTAAAATATTCAATTAATGATTATGTAATTTGTCAAACCATATAGAATCGATAAAGAGAAACTTTGTGAGTGCTAAGTAAAGTTTTTTGTACTATTTAAAAATTATATTATTAATATGATTATAGAAACTTTTAGAAGTAAAGAGTTCCATCACATGAGAAGCATCACTGATGAACAAGGAGGATCAGATGCAGATGTAAAAGCGAGAATTGGCAAAGCATGGACCGCATTTCTACAGTTGAACAATATATGGAACTCAAAACAACTGTCAACCAATATCAAAGTGAGAATCTTCAATACGAACGTCAAGATAGTTAGTTCTACTGTATGGAGCTGAAACGTGGAGAACTATTACATCCATCGTCAAGAAGGTACAAGTATTTACAAGCAGTTGTTTACGCAAAATACTCAACATTCACTGACCGGATACCATCAGCAACAGCGTTTCATGGGAGAGGACAAACCAGCTTCCCGATGAAGGGATAATTAAGAAAAGACTTTGTGAATGGCTAGGACTTTTATTGAGGAAATCATCAAACTGCATCACGAGGCAATCCCTAACTTGGAATCCCGAAGGGAGGCGGAAAAGAGGAAGGTCGAAGATCACAGTACTTCGGGAAATAGAAGCCTATATGAAAAGGATGAATAACAATTGAAAAGAACTGAAAAGGATTGTTTGGGGCAGGGTTGGACGGAGAATGCTGGCGGGTTGCCTATGCTCCTCCACGAGGGGTAACAGGCACTAAATAAAATAAATAAATGATAATAAAGAGTTCCATGGAATGCGTTCACTGGTCGAATGAAGGTTAGTCATCAAAATATTCTTTTGACCACAACAAATGTTATGACTTTTTGAATAGTAAGTATCAATTAATGATTGAATATCTGTCATCTCTATGTTCCATCAGAAAAAAGCCATCACATAGTGATAATGGATATCACTTTATAAATTATTATAATATGATGATGGTTTTCATCAAGACTTGAAGCCAAATGGAGAACTATTGAGAATCATGGAACATATTAAGGAGTAATTAAATAATTCAATGAATTAGCTATATTTGATCTGATAGTTATACATATCACAATTGTTGGCTTAGATTGTTTATTTTCCCTTAGTTTTTAACACAATGTATTAACTTTTAAAAAAATTCCCAGAAATCCATGCAATCTTTTCTTAAACTCACCTATCTTACTTTGTCTATGGAATAGTTAGCCAAGAGTATTCAGTTCTGAATACAGTAAAAAAAATCCTTGTCATATAAACTTATATACATACATTTTAATTTTAATCTGTCAGTTTTATTTATACACACAATCTATTTAATAGTAAATAGGAGTAAGCAATACATTTATTCTTCTCACAATTCAGTGTTGAAGTATGGTGATCGAAAACCCCCTATTCACACTTATGCATATAAAAAATATTCAACAATGGGGGAAAAAATTATCCAAGTGACAGGTACACAAAAGAAACACTTCATGGGGGTAATTCTTTTTTAATTCACAGCAAAAAAAATACATCATTTTTTTATTTATTTTCTATTCAGTTAAACAATGAATGGGATGAGTTAGATAGTTGGGGAAAAAATAACAAATCCATTCAATTGAAAAATATATCTAAATAAATATATACATATTTGAAAGAATACATTTTAATTGTCTTCTTATTCAGGCATATAAGTTTCTATATACGTGTGCATAGAGATATATAACAATAGTTGATTATTATTGTTATATAACATTGACATTTTGTTAAGTGACTGAATAGATCGTTCTTATTTGAACAAAAAGAGGTAATGAAGAACATGTAGATATCAACAGGTTTTGTTTGACAAAAAGATCAGGTAAATAAAGTTGAATCTACCTTTATTGTTTCTTTTATCACAATTTCTTTCAAAGTTGATTTTCTTTGTAGTGTTTTAGTAAAACAAACTTTCATCAAGTATTGGGAAAAGAAAGTTTAAGAGATTAGAATAGATAAGAAATTTTTCTATTCTTTAGTGTGTGTATGTGTATGAATGAAATCATAGTTGAAAACTTAATTAACTGATTAATTTGGTTCGTTCACTCTTCTTTTCTGGTTTTCATATGTTACAGTGAAATGATTAAGTCTTATTGATCAGTTTCATTATATAAGGTTTTATGAAAATTCTTGTCTTCACAATGTAGATCGAGACTGTTCTATAGAGCTTAATAATGTTTTGATGAAATGATACGTTCGTTTACAGGTTAGATCTATCGGCAAATTATTTTCAGCATACTCATAAAATAGTAAAATGTATGTCATATTAAATAAGTTTGAATTATTGCAATATCCCAACTTTTCCAAATATTATGAATTTGTCTTGTGAGCAAGAATCACTACGCTAAAAAATTACAGACAGACTTGATTGAGAATGGATTTCAAGCACGTTACCGTATATGTCTCTTTCAGTGTTCAAATGTTTTGTGTTTTATTACAAACCATCATAACTTCACATAAGAACTTTCGTTTAAATTAGAGCGAATAGTTTCACAGTATTTGGGCTCCGAGTTGATGTAAGACATTAAATAGGAATAATATATTTGTAAAATCTCAGCGAATGAATTCGAAGTAAATATTTCCTTGAAAAAGCTTGGACCGGATTGCCAGGCAAAACGTTGCATTTACTTCAAATTCATTCGCTGAGATTTTAAAAATATATTCTTCCTATTTAACATCATAATTTCAATGGACACACGTTTCATTTAATCTTTACGTTGTAGTATTCTATTTAATTAACAAACAATAACCAGTCTACAACAGTTGACTGTTCTATCAATACAAATAATCCGAGCTAAAGTTTTCCTCCATAAGAAAAAATCCATTGACCTTAATAAGTGAAAAGACCTATCTAATAGAAATTATTGTTTAATCATTTTTCTATACCTAGTATGTTTTATAAAACAATAGGATTTGAAAGTGTTAAGCAATATAACCATCTTGATCAACTGAGTAGAAAAATAAACACTTTTGAATTAGTGTACAACAGAATTCATTAGTCCGTGCTTTTAAAGTCGGTCAACTAACAGATATCTAATCTCTAACTCATATCAATCGTTAATGATGTCCATCACAGAAGTATACAACTTAAAAACTTATATTCAATAATTGTGGATAAACAGCTTTAATAAAATTAAAGGGCGGATACTTCAAATCTTATTTTAATCGTACATTATTATTATTACTGTTACATTATCAACAGTTATCAATTTTTGTTAATCATGATTGAAAATCAAACGATAAAACTCGATTAATAAACTCACTTAATACTTAACTGGTAAATCTAATCAGCTTCATTACCAGGATTTTTAATTTTTAATTATCAATAAATACTAAAAAATATATGAATATATGAAAGTGGTGATTTTTTTCACAGAGTCAACAATGGTTTTGGAAAACAAAATGTAGTCATTAAACATGATCCTGAAACCATAAAGCAGTAAAAATTGAAACGATGCAAATGTCACAGATGTACTGTAAAATACGATCGATAGTATCTGCATCGGGTAGAAATAATTATAATTCTCCATAAGAACAAAATCCAAACACTGATAAGGCTTAAATTCACTTAGTATTACTTGTTTGAATCTTCCCATTGATGTTTAAGATTGTAACTGGTTAGTCTCTTATTGGTATATGTGCATACTGTGCGTATTGCCTCAATATAGTCTTATTTCACAAGCATTGTAAGCAAAGATACTAAGTGAATTTAAACTTCACTCCATTGCACAAGCAGGTGGCTATCAGGACTCAGTAGGTGAGTGGATAACGTGATGCCGTTTGAAGCGGAAGGTACTGAGTTCGAGTCCCAGAGTGAACATCAACTCTGAGATGCAGGCACATCCATTTGACGAGTCCCAAATAGGACGAAACGCGCGTCCTGGATTCCACTGCTAGCCACTATCCATCTTTGCTTACTGATAAGGCTTGTTTTATGTACTAGTTCACAACTATATGTTTCTTATAATCATTTTCAAGTAATTTGAATATTATATAAACTCTTCACAAGTCCTATAATTATGATACAATCTATTTCATCTGTTTCCGGAATTCATTTAATTATTGCCTCACCCACTACCCTGTTATTTTTAAATTCTACCTCCAAATGACCTTAGACCTATATATATATATATATATATATATATATATTCATTATAGATAATCTTTGTTTTCCTAATTCTTCCCGTCATCTGTCTCAATTGTTTCAAACTATATCATATTTCAATGTTACACACCCGTACACATCAGTCGTTGTAAGCAGCTGATGAAAAATAACGAAATATAGTGTATACATATTATTCTGTTTCAACTGTTATTTTGGCTTTAATCCGATTCGTAAAAAGAACCAATTGAATGAAACATTATAAGTACGGAATTTCATTTTCCTGTATTTGAGTAAAGTATTTTTTGAAATTATCGTGAATATTCAGATGTTTATCTGAGCATCTGAAGAAAGATTAGTCAATAATGAATATACGAATACAGTGAAAAAAAGTTCGGCATTTGAATAAAATACTTTTAACATTATTTCATTAAATGAATTACTTGAGAGGACTTAAGAATTAAACTTTCTATGTTCAACATCAGTACAATGAAGAAAGACAATTCAGAGAAGAAAACTTTCCTTTCGATGAGTTCGTTTACTTAAACTGTACATTCATATTCATAATAAGTTTGTTTGGAAGATAGAAGAAAGGTTACAATAATGAAAAAAATGCTAGACTAAACACACTGTTTTTGTACTCAAATCTTTGTCTTCATTATTTTTCAATGACACGAAGGGTCTTGTTTGTTATTAGTATAATGATTGTATATTTACAGTTACAATGAAGAATTTCCATAATGATCCAAGGTATTATATGGGAAAAATTAACTGAACTGCTATTGTGTACATTCAAATTTAATAATTAGGTTTCGATAGTGTAATAAGAAGACGTAGATTATCAGAACTATGTTATGTACTAGCGCAATACATTTTGAACAATCTGATCACACATATACTTGTTAAGAACATTTATATATCAAAAGAAGAGGTCAACTAGACTGAAAATGGGGGGTAAGAGGAGACAAATATAATAATAATAATGTGAAAACAATTTGGAACCTAATCACCCTGGATAATAAGCTAATTTTACCAGGGTAGGTTTAAGGTGAGAACAAACTGTTTTTGAATACACAAAGGGGGCTTGAATTTTCGTTTGGCTAAGGCTTCAATTTATTTATTACACTGTCGAAATTTATCTAAGGGACTAACTGCTTTAAACAATTAGATTGTCTTTTTATAAAGAATATTATTTGATCACACTATACTAAGCACCATTTATCATAAACCGTAATTCAAATTTGTTTATTTATTACGGATTAAAATAATCACTAAAATGATAAACACTGACATCATCGGATCTTTATTCAGAAATAATATGGTAGGTATTTTTCTGAATCAAAATTCGATGCGCACTGCTGAGAAGTCCCATAATAGGACGAAACGGCCGTCCAGTGCTTCCAGGTTTTCCATGGTGGTCTAGCTTCAATTGACTCATGATTTCAACTATATACAAAAAATAAATTGATTTTATTTTTGACTTGTTTTATTCACAACGAAACTCATTTATGTTGAGTTACATTGTGTTATTGTATTAAAACAAAAATTAATAATGTGCATAAAATATAATTTGGTTGGTTTTATTTAGTTTGCCAATATTGTTAAATTTCATTGTCGTTTTCGTTTCAGTGACTTTTACGTCATCCTTCAGGAACCGATTGAGCACCTTCAACGCAATGGGTTGTTCGCAACATTTTAATCGTTTAAAGATCCCCGTCATATTAATATTGTTAAAATTGTTTTTCTTTTTGAAAATCGAAATCAAAAGCTTATGTAAAACTAGTACGGAGCAGAATTAATACTAAGTGCTATCCAGTGATATTTATTTATTTATAAAAATTTACGATAAATTTCATACTACTTAATTCCCTTGTGCTTGTACGTTTGGAAACAAAATTTATATAACTGGTTGTAAATGACATGTACGTATATATATTTGTATGGTAATAAATGAAATATAGTAAAAGAGCTTAAGTCAGCCTTATCTATGTGATTAACTTTGTGTTACTGAAACGAATTAAACTGGATTTATTCAATAGATTTAATTCATTGTTTGTAGTCTGGCTTGCTCTAAATAATAAGGTTTGGATCTAATAGTTAATATCTGTTGTTTGAGTTGATGAATAAAAGATTTAGATAATAAAGTGAAAAAAAATATTTTCATGATGCTGTATTCCATGAGATAAATGATAGCCTCCACCGCCTGCTTGATGAAAAAGTGAACTTTTCAGTTATTTTACAAGTATTAAACCAATACATGTTAATAGCCTTGTTTATGACGGGCTTTTTTTGTTTCTATTCATTTTTTTACACTCCCGTTAACTGTCTTTTTTGGTGGATCTCTTCCATATGGGTTATTAAATTGGATTTATGTTGTTTGTTATATAGAAAGACAATGAAAGCTTCATAATTAAAACATCACCCATTGCAAAGAACAGAACATTATGCTATGAAAGGCATCCATCTGATGTATATAGATATTTTATATATAGAGATTTTAATGATTATATAGGGGTATTAAATTATGTGTTCTGTCTATAAACGTAACTAGTTTAGTGTCATCAAATAAACAAGAAGACAAATATTTTTTTAACTCAAAGTGATGATAGTCCGTCCATTATTATTATTATTATTATTAACAATGAAATGATAGTAGTATCAGTATCAGTAGTATCAGTTTTAAAAGCAGTAATTATGTATTTTTTTTATTTGCTCATAAATATGTCCACTTCTGATAACTTTACAACTAATATTGTTAATATGGTTGATATTGAAAAAAATGAATCTGTTTCATTGATTTATTTGAACAACTAGAAAGTAGGCTTTTTAATAAGAATTATCTCTTCTTCGGATGCACAACCATAATGAATCTATAGAATTGTTTTAATGAGAACAAATTAGCTAATCGTCTGTTTCCAGAATGTCGTCGATGGCAAAGTTGAAGAGGAATGATGAGATTGGGCAACCCTGACTCACCCCACTGCTTGAATGGAATAAGGGAGAAAGGTGGTTGTATGCCCTCACTCTGCCTGAGGTGTTTGTATATAGGGCCTTTAAGATGTTAATAAACTTCTCTGGCACACCCTTCTTCAATAGACAATCCCAGAGAACAGTCCTGTCCAACGAATCGAAGGCAGTCCTGATATCAAGAAACACTACGATAAGTATGACGGTGTTCTAACATTTGGCGGAGGGTGAAGATGTGATCAATGCATCCTTGACCAGAAGGAAAACCAACCTGCTCCTCGCGAGTCAATCGTTCTCGGGTTTTGAACAACCTACGAAGAATGACAGAAGCCAATAGTTTGGACGCAATCGGAAATAGACTTATCCCCCGAATAGTTGTTACAGGAACAACAAAATCCACTATAACGGGGAATTCGCTACTGTAGTGTATGTCATTGACGTCGACAGATAAAAATAATATGTATCATCAATCGAAAGTGAAATGCCTGGAGGCAGAAGGTTAAAAAGATTGAAGGAAAGAGAACGAGAACAGAGAATGATTGATTTGAAAACGAAGGAACAGTCAAGTCTGAGACAATCAATTGACATTTTACGAGTGAATTATTCCCTGTATGGTTCTCAGATTTTTCTAAGACCTTCTGTAATTTTGTACTCGAATACAATTGGTTGTCCCCACTAGTGTTCTCGTTCACTACAGCTACTACTATTACATGTTTATTTTTAAGTTATTAGTGAATTCTGCTGATATGTGATGAGTTGCATAATTCCTAAATGCTCGTTTCATTTGAAAGTTTTTGATATTTTTAAATATCTTTATGATTAAATTCATTATAAACATATAACAATGATTTCGTGTTTCTAGATTAAAAGGTTCATGAAAATTATTCATGATGAATTTCTTATCTTAAGTTAAAACAGGTTACAGTTTAGTCGCAGCCAACGTTCAGCATGAAATGGCACCCGATCTAATAGGACCTCAGATTTATGCGTTTGGTCCTAAAGATCAATTAAGTGATGCATTCAAAAAGTCTGAGAAGTTACAACAAAACGGTTGCTATTATCATAACGACATTACATCGAAAAGAAAATTAGCTGAACAGAAAAATCAGTTTTTTGATGGTTGGCGATCAAACTCTTATTCCAAATTATGGTTTGGTGAAAATGTACAGTTTCTTTCAATTAGCAGTGTAAATTCTAAATATTTCTACATTATATTTACTGAACAAGATATAAGTGCACCATATACTGCTTACGAAGGATCAGTAAGTCAAAGTTTTTATTATCAATAATTGTTATTCTTAAACCTTCTACACCATGATTTTACAGTTTTTAGAAGTTAAGGGTTCTTGCGCGATTATAAAGGTGCTGGGTTATATTTTCACGTGCAAGGTCGTGGGTGCGCACTGCTGAAGAGTCACATACTAAGACGAAATGACCATCCATTGCTCTCAGGTGTTTACTGATGGTCAAACCTAAATCGGTTCATGATTTCGATCAAGAAAGCAACAATATCCACAACCCTTTATTGATAACTAAATTATGTATTTCACATTATCACAGTTACTTCGTTTTTGATAACAAAATCAACACTAAATGAAATTCACTTCCAATTTATAAGTAATATATTGCGACCAGAAAAGAATTTCCGATTTTAACTGTATGATTAATACAATGTCCGTTTTTGATTGTGTTTTATCATGAATGATATTCTGTGAGCAGAAAACAAACAAATCTTTTATCATAATTTGTAGTAAAATTACCTTCATTCGTAATTATCTTTTTTAAAAAGCGGTTCGATTTAGGCATGGCGATTCAAAATATGATGTTCCCCTATTGAGTGACAAAATTGGTGATGAAAAAGTACAACGATTATACTTGCAATAAAAAAGAAAATTTAAAACTTACTCTTGAGTAAAATAACTGGGTATTGTCTTATCGAAATGGGATTCCGTTTTTTATAGTTAAGCATAAAATTATTTTAAGAATACATTAATTCGAAGGAGACCATGAATGTCTATAGGCCTGGAAATGATTTATAGGTGGTTTTGATAACTTAGTTTGGATGTTTTTCTGTATTTGACCTGATGTTTCGCATCGATGATTACAGAGTCTCTTCTATAAACTAATTACCCTTTGTTAAGACATCTTTTATAACTCGGTTTTGTTTCGCGTTTGTGTTATTTACCACTTGTAAACCATTCAGACATCAATTTTCTAAAAAAAACATTCGTATTAAAGCACTTTAAAGTCACTACTTATTTCCTCTGATATTTTCAAACTTGAAAAAACTTATTAAAAATACCAATTACGTAATCGAGTCTTCAAATCATTCTTATGTGAACTAGATAATTCATCATTCATACAGTCATAAGAAATACATAAATATTTCGTCAACTATGTTTAGAAACAGCAAATATATCATTTACCAATTTTATTTCATCTACATCAAGGTGTCATTTTAATTCAATTTTTCAAAGAACGCAATCGTCCTTCTCACCATAATATGTCGTCATTTGATTAAAAAGGAATGTTCCTGTAGTAAAATTATTCATGGTTGAGATGTTTGTTCAGGCTCTATGAATGTCAACATCTCTCATGCATAACTATGTTTTTTCCACATTTATAAAAATGATTTGATATTTCAATACTGCTTCAGATTGTAGTAATAATCAAAGAGAAAATTTCACTATGTTTATGGTTCATTTATAAGTAACTTAGTTAAGATACTTTTATATCCTTGTTTACACATCACTGAGAAGGAATTCAGTTTTTTTCAAAAATTATCTTTAATGAATTTCATTATAAAGACTTTGACTAACTTTAGTTAAGATATCCATTGAAAAAAGAAAACTCTTAACTGAAGTCAGGTCGTATTGTTAACTGTATTTTCTCCATTCTCCAAAAATTCCTTATTTTAACAATAAACGAATAAATCTCAGTGTGGGGTTGTAAAGATTGTTAGTTATTTGATTGAGATCATTAGTCGATTGATGTTAGACCACCATTGAAAACCAGGAAACACTGAATGGCCATTTCATGCTATTATGGGACTCCTCAGCAGTGCTCATCCACAGTCCCGCACCCACAGGATTCGAACGCAGGACCTTCGGTCTTGCTTGCAAATGCTTAACCTCTAGGCCAGTGAGCCGACCTGCACCCAACTGTGTTAATGCCTAACTTCAACCAATCCACGAAATTGCGCGATCATTTTCCATTGTTTGAGGTGGATATCTATCTCTATCTGACATGGATTAACTCCACTGGTTAAGCATTCGCTCTTGAGACCGAAGGTCCTGTGTTCGAATCCTGTGGGGGCGGGGAGTCTCACAATAGGATAAAATGGCCATCCGGTGCTTCTCGCATGCGGGATCGTAGATATTCACTGCTGAGGAGTCTCATACTAGGACGAATAAATCTCTGTTTACTGACAAATAATCAAAGTCTTTAGATGCCAACATCTCCGAATGACGTTAGGTTTTATCTTTTGAAAGTTTTTTTTCTAGTAAGCTAATGATCACCTATTTATACGATAAATTGCGTTGACATTATTCACTATGAGATTTTGTGTTGTCCTTCAGAAGTATATATTTAACTATTTTTTATTGCAAGTGATATTTTATAAAGTAATCAGGAGTAACATGTAGAATGAAATTTGTAGCTCAGGTGATTGTTTTTTACGGCACTGAGTTTCCTGAGCTAGATAGCTTAGTAACGGAGCATTTTTTGCCCCTCTAGACAACGCTTTCAGAGCTTACTTCCTAGAGAAGTGAGATTTTTAGTTATTCTACAATTTGTCCATTCAAATGACCTAGTTTATGGTTGGTTGTTTTTGTAGGTTTTGTAGTTTCCATTTGCCTTGTCTTTGTAATTTGACCCCTATCCTTGTGATTAATTGACTTCTTCCATAGAGGTTCAAAGGTTGCGTCTACGCTGATTTTGTTGATGACTGTTCATTTGTACGACAGACAAAGAGAAATATGGTAATACTGTTCATGATTTGCATTTACATGAACATATATATATGTTTACAAAAACTCGTAGTCCCACATTTGTTCATTATGTGGTCATATAAGACATTTTGTCTAGATTACAATTGATAGATCAGCATGCTTCTCATTTTTGAGTGTAATTTGCCTTAATTAATTCACATGACTGATATAAATCGACCCTAAGTACTTGGCTGATGTGTTTCCTGTCAACTAAACAAAGTGATACGCTACTCTTGTAGATGTGTAGAATTGGCTTTTCAACGGTACACATCAAACAGAGTTCGTGATACCATTCAACTTAATAACGATATCAAAAATATTATCGAATGTGATGTCATTGTTCCAGTTTCAAATAAACCAATGAAAGTTCAAAATTTTATGTTTCATTGGCTTGTGGTATATTTACTTTTTGAGCTATGAATTCTATACTCATTTCCCTTTAGTTTACCGAACATATATACTCTGAGAATGTTACAATCGATGAGTAAGTATCAACCCTTTATTTTTTGTGAATGATATCTCTAACCGAGTGATTCATTAAAGGGTTAGACAGTCGTCGTTAAAAACACGTGGTGATAGACACACTACATGACAGATTATTGAAATTGGTGTACTGTGTACGTCAACTCACTTACCTAGTGATAAAACGCTTGTCGCGAGATCTAAAAGTACTAAGTTTGGTCTGAAGCTAGATCATAGATACGTACTTCGAACACCAGAACGAAACAACTGTTTAGTGCTCCTTGGTTTTCCTTAGTACCCCAAGTCAAACTAATGCGAAATGAATGCCCCGTACAAATTAATTGAACCATCAGAACACTTCAACACTAACACTGTTTTCATTAGTTTTTTTTTAAATCCAGTATTTAAAAGAATTTTACTGGATGATAAAAGTAGTGGACCAATTTATTGATTCTATATGACAGATAGTTTGAATTTGTAGATAAGATAGAGAAGGAACTCTAAAATATCGTGTTGGTTTTCACTTGTTGAAATTAACAAAAATCAATAAAATATTGACTTTATATTCCTTTTTTTATTCTACTCAAAATGTCACAAAAAAGTACAGCTAATAATTTTTTAAATTTGATAAAATTCCCTATTTACGTTTTAACTACATCACATTAAAGTTGTAACGAAAAACAAATTGTACATTTTGACACTTATGATCACATACGATAGGCGAGTCGATCTAATTCATTGATTATAGACTCAATAATTTTAACCCTTTTCTTTTTGAACGAGTTTTGGTTATTGAATTTTAAGTGCAAATAGTAGACAAGAACTTTTCATTTCATTTCTTCCTTCATTGATAATATACTATTTGAATATGACAGTATCAGTAGTCTTGATGATGTTATCTGTTGTCAGATAATTAATTCAATAAAGACACCTTTAAAATTTTTTTGGTCTGTTTCTGAAAAAAGTGCACCGTTTTACACCAGGATTGCTGATGAACTCTGGTTGTTTAGTTAATCAGAACTTGACGATGATAACTATATCCAAGTAATTGATCTGCGTAACTGACCAGTTATGATTTGCATCGGTCAATTATAATACATCCTTAATACAATACGAAGTGACATGATTTGAATATTTAGGAAGAGTATCAATAGCTTGATAATCGCAGATACACCATATTGATTAATATCAATAAATATCAATTGAAGATATTGGTAATTTTTCTATATCGTTGCCGTTAACCATCTAACCATGAAATTAAGTAACATATCAACTTTGTTGTATAAGCATTTATGCAGTACACCTTTTTAAGTAAAATACTCTCAAAGTAGGAATAAGTAAAAAAAGATAATGTTGATGAAATTTAAACATTCGAAAATGATTTCAATACGTTTTGACATATATTAATTATAGTATCAACTCTTCGTTTTGGTTATTTTATGAACTCTTTTCAGTCATATTGTAGTGAACAAGAACACTAGCGGGGACAATCGAATGTAATTAAGCACACATTACAGACTATCTCACTAAATTCTGATAATCATATAGTAAACAATTAATTTGTAAATAACAATCAATTGTCTCAATCTTAACTGTTCCTTCTGCAAATATCAGTCCGTCTTCTCTGATTTCATTGTTCATGCATTTTCGTACCGATTGCGCTTCATTCCTGTTCTTTCCTTATCGGTCTTCTGCCAAAATACATTCTATGTTTGACCATCACCATATACTACTTATGTGGATATAAGAAGACCACACCACAATATTAAATTCACCAGGCACAAATCAGAATAAAAATTTCAGACGTCTTATTTATAAATATATTTCTACAACAGGCAGTAGAAAATAATAAATAAGGTGTTAGTGTCAGGTGGAATAACTCTATTAACTGCAGAGTGTCTTACACTTAACATTACGTCTGTAAATTCAGATCTGTTCTTTCTATAGTTGTATATGTGATGACTTAAAAAAATGAATATATGCGAGTATGACACATACTTTAAGTATCGATATTGTTTATCCACCAGTTACTGTGGAATGGACTAATAAGTAGCATATGTTGTCTTAGACAGTCAGCAAAGGTAGCAAAAAGTGAATAAAATATTTAGTTTGGTTTAAGTATTAGTTACTCACCCACTCATTCAGGTTTCTGAATGCAGCAAAGATAGTAGAGTAGTCAACAAGTAGAATTAATATGTTCCAATTTATGACAAAAATGTTTAAATAAATCAGTTGTGGAACATTTTCCATATTGAGAAGAGAGAAACTCACCTAAAAACATTTTAATTTTCTTGATGGAATGCTTAATGGATTGTATATTGAAACAGTCATCACAATTAAAAACCGCACATTCGTTATACTACAAATCAATGTGAAAGAGACAACAAAGATGATATTTCTGGATCTATATTTATGATTAACATTAGAGAAATGGTCGAGTTGTAAAAAAACATCAATTATTTTACTTAGTTCAAATGATCAGTTACCAGGTGTTGCCACTTAATGTGGAGTGAAGTAAAAATCATTCCTAGGTGTGATAAAAGTTTTGTTCTTTTGTTTACTATAGAATAGATAAAAAAGTGTGTTCTATTCATATCAGTTCGAATCGTTTTAGCTTCAAGTAGAATGACCACAATACAGCTCTATTATAACTCCAATTTGTTATTCTTAGGCGGAACATAATGTATGCTTTCATTTTTTATGCTTAAGCTCCAACTATATTGTATGGAATAATTAGATAAGTTTTTATTATGCATTAAAACAGTAATGAAAAACGACAGTTTATAAGAGAATAAAACGACTCAAACTGCCAATATATTTTCATTTTCAACTCATTTCGAATCCATCTAACAATATCTTAATATAAGCAAAGATGGATGGTGGCTATCACCGGAATCCAGGACGCGCGTTTCGTCCTATCTGGGACTTGCCAGATGGATGTACCTGCATCTCAGAATTGATGTTCACTCTGGGACTCGAACCCAGTACCTTTCGCTTCAAATACTATCGCGTTATCTACTCAGCTACTGAGTCCTGATAGTCACTTGCTTGTGCGATGGGATAAGTCTAAATTCACTTTGTATTGTTTGTTTGAATCTTCCCAATGATGTTTGGGATTGCAATCTATCAGTCTCTTATCGGCATATGTGCATACTGCTAGCCACTATTCATCTTTGCTTATAATGCCTGTGAATTAAGGCTATATCGAGGCAATACGTACAGTATACACATATACTAATAAGAGACTGACCACTTGCAGTTCTAAACATCAATGGGAAGATTCAAACAAACAATACTAAGTGAATTTAATATCTTAATATATTTTCGTGTTTATTAAAAGGAAACCAATAAAATATTAGTAAACATTAATTTTTTTTTAAAAAAGATACACAGTTTCAAATCAACATAAAAGTAGAGATAATGTATCTTCATTTTTAAACAAACCGCTTCTCATTTTAATTGATCAGTTGAAATAAAATCATGCAAATAAAAACCATTGCTATTGTCATCGTATGAAAAAAAGCTTAAACTAGAAATGGATAGTTAATTTTTTTTGGAAATACAATAATAATTGCTTCATATACTACTTAATACTACTATTATTACTATTAGTATCCTTATCGCTATTTAATATTGATCATTTTTCTATAGTGATTAGAAAAAAAATGATTGAACAATGTAAAAACGTCAGCATCTGTAGACTATACAGTGAATTTTATTAATTTCATTACTCAGTTAATCAGTTTAATTTTATCTTCGGAAAATAATTAACTGTCCTTTGATGAATAATTTACTTTTCTAGTTGTATCAATATTGTTAAACTAACTCAACTTATTAGTTTGAGTGTAACTTACAGTAGGAATTGACGAGCAAGGTAATTAGTTCTTCACGTTATCTACACAACTATTGGTTTGAGATATGTTGGCGGTTATCTAGCGTGGGTCCAGACAATAAACATAATTAGTGGTTGATAATTTTGGGTAATACGGCTAAGAATCTATTATAGTGGCGTAGATATGTTCAATCTTTGTCTTTCTTCAGATTCTGAGTGTCAGTTTACCTCTGCACGTAACTTTTCATTTAGCTTTCTTAAACCATATTCTCAATATTTAGTCCTTCTTACTATTGTTGATAATACTACTGTAGTGAAAAAGAACACGAGTGGGAACAATCTAATGTATTTAAGCACACATTACAAACTATCTTACTAAGATCTGATAACCATACAGCAAACAGTTAATTTGCAAGATAACAATCAACTGTCTCATTCTTCACTGTTCCTTTTGTAAATATCAATCCATCTTCTCTAAATTCGTTGTTCTACTATTTCGGCTTCTTCACTGCTCAACTTATTAATTACATCTCAACATGTTGATCTGAAATGATATTTTGGGCTTGACCAAATTTATGTTGATTTCTACGTTGATAATGACTGGCTGATTATTCATAACCATCGGCCATCTTCATTTTGTTTAAACTTGTGAAGTTAACTGATTTTATATGATAAATACTATTATTGGAATACTATTATTTTATACTTATGTATCACCACTTTTTTCTTATCTTTCATAATGCCATTGCTTTAAATTGTATGTGTTTGTTTATTCTTAATTTTTATTCAATGTCGTAATGAGAGAAAAACTAGAAAGTTCTCATCAAAGCTTGAAATCAACTATCAATTACAATGTGAATCTTATTAAAGGTTCATTAATAGACAAAAAAAATTGATCACTACTAATTGTCCTGACGACATTTGATAACAAAATAAGGGAATCCACACAATACCACGATGTATACAGTACATAATTGTTCTTGACACATATCAGCGACCCCATCCCGTAGAAAAACTAACTCTCTAAGAAAACGCTAACCAGATAAATAATAGAGAATGTATATATGGAATAATATCTGAACACTCTTTGGAAATATATATCGACATTTCCGATTGTATTACAGTTGTATTATTTCAAATACTTTTCGATTCCCAAACACCTTTTGATATGTATATTCCTTAAAATTTAGTGCTCTGAACTCATTCCTTATTATTCTAGTGCAACTGTTTAAAGATTTATGAATAACTACATTTAGCTTTGAGCCTCACATTAGTATAATATTTACAATCCGGCTATTTGAACTAAAATAGGAGGAAAGAAGTTAGGATTTCCTATCAGTACCTAAAGTTAAGAGCGTTTGGCCATCAAACCACTGTCCTATCTATGGATCATCCACATAGTGCCTATGATAATTTTCTGATATTTTCATAGTTGAAATCATCAGTCAATTGAAGCTAGACCACCATCGAAAACCTGGATGTACTGGACGGCCGTTCCTACCTATTATGGGACTCCTCAGCAGTGCGCATCCACGATCCCGCACTCGCGAGATTCGAACCCAGGACCTACCAGTCTCGCGCCAGAGCACTTAACCGATAGACTACTGAGCCGGCTGGCATCCAACGGTGTTATTGTCTAACTTCAACTAATCCACGATTTTGAGCAACCGTTCCCCAATTGTCTTCAGTGAGTTGATATCTCTACAACAGACTTGGTAGAACTTCACTGGTCACTGAAAACCAGTT
>NC_031495.1:61343248-61355237 GCF_000237925.1 Schistosoma mansoni | reverse complement strand
TTCGAATCTTGCGAGTGCGGGATCGTGGATGCGCACTGCTGAGGAGTCCCATAATAGGTAGGAACGGCCGTCCAGTACATCCAGGTTTTCGATGGTGGTCTAGCTTCAATTGACTGATGATTTCAACTATGAAAATACTAAATTCTACACGAAACCACTTCCGATCAATTTTCTGATAAACGACGTTAATTTTTCAAACTTTATTTATTTATCAGTAACAATCAGCTTTATGATTGACCATATTACAAGATAGTGTACAATTCAATTTTTTAATAATAACAGTAATGTTTTTTTGAAAATAACGTGTTGTTTACTAATTTTCTTTATTTAACAAAGCTTTCTAATATTGGAAGTACAATAACACGAATTGGTCGAGTATGTCAACATGATCCAGGTTCAAAATTATCAGCATCAGTTTTACCAAATGGTGGTGGAGTATTTACAACTTTTCGAAAAACTCAACTTGTTTGTCGTGCATATTCATCTGAGTCTATTCATCAAGAAGAAACAAATCATTATCAGAGTTATGATAAATTTAATGGACAGGGAAATACTAAGAAGGGATATTTCAATGAACAGAAAATAACAAATGAAAAAAGTTACTTAGAATTCAATCGAGCGATCGCTGTTAGTGAGATTGTTCCAACAGGTAAGCGGATAGTGATCAATTATCATCATCCTAGATGTTTTCCATATCTTTATTTTTAATCTGTACTTGCAAATAAAGCTTATTTAAAAGAAGGGTGATGAATGCCGTATTTAATTGGTCCCTTATTTCTAACCGAATTCTCCCTATTAGCTTGGAATTTAAATTTTACCATTAAGTATAAATGGTTTGACTCTCTTTACAATTACTAACATCTTTCAATAATATCATATCAACTCTGATAACTTGGTAACTGATAATATTTTGACGTGTACACAAAGAGTTTGGTTTTATTACTTGAAATCTCATTATTATTTCTAAATAGCAATTATCAGTTTTATAAATGATATGGTAATTTTTAAATGAGTGAACTTACTACTTGTTTAAACTAGAATAATATTCTTTCCCTTTAAAATACACGTTAGCTAGTTTTTTGCTTCATCCTTTACTCAATACACGATTTCTTGCTAAACATTCGATAACCCAGTTAGAATTTAGTAGCTGTAAATAACCTTTGATCAAATACTAAGTAATGTTTGGTTACTTTTCTCATTGACATGGATATGTTAACTGAAGACTATAATTTAGATATCCTATCATGAAGGTTAGGAAGTATTTATCATTCCAAACATTTTGATCCGGATGAAAAACTTATAGTATCTCGTTAATTTTTAAAGCTGGTATTGCCATTTTCCAAGAAAAAAAACATTTTCTCAATTTAAATAAATAAAAAAAACGAGTTTTGAAATGATAAAACATTTTCTTTACTTGTTGGTAGCTAAGATAATCATCGTTTGGATAATAAAATTTATTGGGTTTGATAAATTTTAAATGATTGTAAATTGAAAAAAAATTATCAGATGCCTAAGATCACAATGATTAGGGAGAGAAAATAATGATAAACTTAATTGCAAAGTAGGAAATACATAACTAATGTATATATTTATATATATATGTATTCAAGATATCATCTCGAAAATTTGGTATCAGTGGATAGCATCAATATCAAATGTGGTGAGTAAAATAATGTCTACTTATGGAAGTACAAGCCATAAATGTTACTGAAAGTCCTGTATTTCAATATCATCCATTTCAAATAAAAGAAATATTTTAATTATTTCTATATTCTAAAACAATCTAAAAAGTAATAAGTATTGTTTGTTTGAATCTTCCCATTGATGTTTAGGAATGCAACTGGTCAGTCTCTTATTGGCATACGTGCATACTGTGCGTATTACCTCAATACAGCATTATTTCACAAGCATTGTAAGCAAAGATGGAATTTAAAACTTCACCACATTGCAGAAGCAAGTAGCTATCAGGACTCAGTAGCTGAGTAAATAACGCGATGGCGTTTGAAGCCAAAGGTAATGGGTCCGAGTCCCAGAGTGAACATCAACTCTGAGATGCAGGTACATCCAGTTGACGAGCCCCGAATAGGACGAAACGCGCGTCCTGGATTCCGGTGATAGCCACTATCCATCTTTGCTTACAATCTAAAAAGTATATAGAGATGTTCAGATAGCATAATTCATTTAAATGTTGTGGTTTATTCCAGAGGTAAGTTGATTTTTATTGGCTATTCATTAACAGATTTTGCATTATTAAAACCAGTTAAATGTTTTTAATTTACCAATTAAATGATATTTCTCACAGTATATACTGAAAAATATACAAATCTATCGAAAAATGACCTAATTGAGAACCTGGGTCCCCGGACTCAACTAAGAAGTACATTCATGTATTACTTAAAATGTTAATTGTTTAAAGACCAACAGTAATTGTATAAAACATGAAACAATGTACAAGATAAACTTATAAAATAATTTAACAATAAATTAGCTGAAAAATAAACAAATAAGATGGTTAATGTTAAAATCAATGAAATTGAATTAATATTCTCCATCATCATGGTAATACTGTAATCGACGAATGACTATTTTCAATCTTTTCTTCTAATTAGACAATAAAACAAAAAGATAAAGATTATCAGAACTGTGATATATTAACGCGACACATTTCAAACAATTTGATCACACATATACTTGTTAAGAACATAAGGTGCATAAGGTTTGTTCTCACCTTAAACTTACCCTGGTAAAATTAGCTTATTATCCAGAGTGATTAGGTTTCAAATTGTTTTCACATCATTATTTTTATTATCCTTGTCTCCTCTTACCCCCCCTTTCCAATCTAGTTGACCTTTTCTTTTTATATATAAATGTTCTTAACAAGTATATGTGTGATCAAATTGTTTGAAATGTATTGCGCTAATATATCACATAGTTCTGATAATCTTCGTCTTCTTATTACACTATAGAAATTTATCAAACAAACTAATTGCTTTAAATAAAACAAAAATAAACTTAAGTATTTTTTTCGGTTACCTAATTTCAATAATCATTTAGCCATGGAGATCAATAAATATCTGCTCTTCAACTTTGTTGAACTGTACTTCTAATGTTCAACTTTCTGTTATAGTTGACATTTTTTTCCTTGTAATTCTGTCCAACGTATTAATTTGTTTTCTTGTTACGCGGAATGAAGTGGGCTAACTTGGACAGATAAATATTCTGTCGGATCACGATTGTTCTGTAAGTTAGTAAGTGACAGAAAATTGTAATAGTATTCTGAAATGTTCATTATATAAAAAATGTGTATTTCATAGTTTTCATGACGGACTGACTTTAGAAAGACAGTGATTTAAAAACAGAATACATTTAATAGCTGTTTTACCATAGTATTAGATTTCTTAGCAGTGAACATCCATGATTTTACTAGTAATTGAACCTACCACCTTTAATTCTTTTTATGGGCGTTTAACATGTAGACCACTTAGGTTGCAGCCAATCTATCTATTATATGCCCAACTTCATTTAACTCGCGATGGTTCACGACCAGTTTCCACTTTCATTCGCGGATGACTTTCACGCAAAAGTCATGATTTTACTCAATTGATCATGGCTTCTCACTAAAGCTCCTAAAATTGCGTCTTGAAATTAGTCACTAGTGAGTTCATAAATATTTTTGTGAGTTTTTTTTAGACTACTGAAGAATCCCAATGCTTAAATTAAAACATCTATCCAGTACTTCTCAGTTTTCAACAACCTTTGCAAACTTTTAAAAAAAAATAGTTTGTTTTCTTATCAACCAATCGATCACTTAATGATAAATAGTTATGTTAATTAAATGTTATCTTATTCTTTTTCATCTTTTTTTAATTCTTATTGAAACATCATAAAAGGTGATATGACTGATCATGTTTTCTATGCTCTTATGACTACAATTGATTCGATCTCTGGTCTATACGCATTATGTGCATTCAATTTGAATAGTGTAGACGAAAATTTAAACACTGATCATTTAATCAAATTGAAACAATCAAATAATGCATACAATGGTTTATCTCGTATGGTATGGAGAGATAATAATAATAATGATAATAATAATAATAATAAAACAAATTCATCATCAACCCATTACAGTTATTATAAACATACATCAAAATGGACTGTGGATGTTGTTTCACCGTCACAAATGACAAAAGAAATAATGAGGACTTCTAAAGTGAGTTTTAATAAAACTAAATTTAATTATAATTAATCTTGTGTTTAATAATAGAAAGTAATGATGATGTTAATGTCATCAAATTATATATCAGATAGCTGAACAGATTAAATTATACTACTTTTAATTATTCTTAGTAGTATACAGATTAATGAGTAGAATACAAGGTAAATAGAAAAATGATTATTAGTATGTAGTAAAAGTAACCGCGCTATACTGTTTGTAACCAAATAACTGGTTCATGTTGAAAATCAATGTCAATTACGTTAGTCTGGAATACAAATATTCGACAGACAATGTAGATGCTTAATGGAATAATCACATTTCTTTGAAATCTTGCTATAAAACTTTATGCTGGTTATTTATAATTCAGCTTACAAATTATTCATCGTTATTAGTTAGTATGAATAAGGAAAGATGAATCAGGTTTATCGTTAACATTGACTGATCAACTTATGGAAAGGAATAAACTTTAACACACGATGCTTTTTCTTAAAACTTACCTAATAATCAATAAAATGGTTCTTGATAGTTTCTATCTTCATAACATGACAACAAAAGTCATCACGATTCATCACTGCGAAAGCAGTTGCTTAATTTGCGAATTACATTTGTGTTCTTTTTCAAAACATTATGAAGAATAGTAACCAACAGCTTCTTAATGATAAATGTTGCTTACTTCGGAGTAATTTATTTGATTAACAGAAGAGCATTCACAGGATGTGATTAAAATCCATGAGTGTTAATCTATCTAAACTTTTTTTCTCTTCAAAGTTTATGTATACTTTCAGAAGTTTCTAGATAAAATCATATAACCCCAGTTCAATCTTATTTTCATACTGGCTATCTAGAATAGACAAATATTATATCGGCTGAAAAATTTGCCACAGTGCCCCCACATGCCATGGTACGGCCGAGAATGGGGAGAGTCCTCTCTCCCTCTCGAAATGCTTTCACATGGCCACGCGTATATAGACTCTGCCAAGGAAGTCCTACTCGCCGCCTCCTCATGGAAGGGGTGAGAGACTGACCAATTGCAGTCCTAAACATCAATGGGAAGATTCAAACAAACAATACTAAGTTAATTTCATCTTTTAACTTGTTTTTGCCATCTAGATTTTTCTTCAACTTTATTTATTATCAAAATTTAGTTTGTTTCAAAACATCGTACTAGATAATTTAATCATTAATAAAGTTAAACGGTAATTATTGATAGAATCCACTAGTCACATTTTGTTCTATTTGAAACTCGTCAACTGAATCTACTTGCATCTTATTGTCAGTACTATCACTGGGACCGGAACCCTGTATCTTTCGCTTAAAAATGCTAACGCATTATCCTCCGAGCTATCTGGTTTAGATATCTGACAGCTTGTGTGACGAGTAAGAATTTTATTCGCAATAAAAGCCTGTGAATAAACAATATTTGAAGTGAAAGGTACTGATTTCAAGTTGAGATATGAATACCAACTATGGGATGAAGGGATATCTAGCTAAAATATCTCAAATGAAACGGAATCCACTTCGTAGATCTTATAACTGCTGACTGTCCACCTTTAAAAACAATTCATGACCAAAATCAAGGCAATTAGCTTAGTACTAACTGATCTTAATGACAACTGACTTATTGCAGCTTCTGACATCAACAACGGGAATGTCAAAAAACAAATTAAAGACAAGTTTAATAATTAGATAGACATTAGAATGTTTTACTGATCATACTAAGCTTATGATATACATATTCTATGATAAAAGAATCCATTCTCTAACATTTTTTTTCTCTTAAAAACTTATTTTTGATCAGACATGTCCATCAAAGTCACTACCAGATTATTATTCACAATTTGCTACATTACATCCATTAGTTGGTACAAGTGTATGGGCTTTAAATATGATAAATGCCTTAGATAATCAAACAACAACAACAAATAAACATATTACTTTAATGAAACAACCTGGTAAAGCATTGAAAGTATTTACAATGAATGATTTAAATAATGAAACAATAATATCTAAAGAAACACCAATTGATTTCACAGTACATTGGGCTAATTCAGTTCAAGATAATAATGAAACTGATATTATTTATATTGTTACAAGTAAGTTCTACATAATTTTTTTTCTTTAGTTAACAGCTTCTAATTTAAGTAGTGATGATTATGTTTATTGTTGAGAGTGGAAGCTTTCTACAGCTGAAATAGTTCAATCTTGAGATGAAATTATAATTTTATTATATGTTATAGACAAGTATAGTGTTGTTCCACTTTTAAAGAACAATGTTCGAGTACAGTGATGAACAACTAAATAATAAAGCCTATATGCTATGAATGTAGTAAAATTTTGATAGGAATTATAGCTTTTCTTTCCAAGCGTTTGTATTGCACATAAAGTACATCTTTTGTTTGTGTCAGGAATAAAATGGCTAAGATAATAGTTGATAAAAGTTTTTCCGATGACAATGTAGTAAAATTGCATACATTTACGCAAAGTGCCCTTCAATAACTCAATTATGTACTAATTTAATTTGAACTGTACTGGATGATCCCATTAATAACAAAGATTCATCAACTTTTTGCCAAAAATATAAACATTGGGATAGTCAGAACTATTTCAAATTGAACCAAAAATTGTACCCGTTGCACAAGTGAGTGTTTATATTGATTCAGTAGCTAGGTAGATAACCATGGCGTTTGAAACGAACAATACCGGGTTTGAATCTCAAATTGAACATAAACTCTATAATAGAGCTACATCAATCTGACGAGTCTCGAATAGGACTAAAAGCACGTCTTGGATTCTACTTCTAGCCCCATTCTATCCATTTTGTACTAAATTATGCATTTTGTATGAATGTATCAATCCACTAAAGATATGCTTTATTATAATTTACGAGAAAATATTCCAGTTGAACTATTTTAGTTTTACTAAGATATTTGCTAATATAAGCGTTTTCATTCGGAAATAATCGATAGGTTGACACTAAAAATGAATTATTTTACACTGCATATACTTAGAACTGGTATAAATGTTCTTTAAAAATCGGCTCTAAGAAACGGAAAAATAGAATAAAACCAAAATATCTAAGGACTACAATATTTAGATTGATATTACATAGAATAGTATGAAGAATGTATATACTTATATCATTACGGTTAGTTGAAGTCTTTAATTAATGATTTAATAGGTTTTTAAGTGTAAACAAATTAAATTATCAGTAAGGGCTGGAGACGTATATCATTAGCTATCAAAAGTTTACAGAAAGCATTGATTTATCGTAAAAACCAAAATCCATAAATGTAGACGACGACTATCTCTTTTTTCGTAGCTGAAAGTTTTCTTTGAGACTATTTGCATCAGCTGTAAAAATCAGAAAGAACTTGGCAGTCATTTCATTCCAGTTTGAAACTCCTCAACATTGTACACTATTTTGAAGGTCACACATAGAATGAAACCTGAGGTATTCACATTTCGTAGGAGGAGAGATGTGAACAGAACATCACTTAGATCATTACATCATAATCCAATGTTTTATTTTATAAATTTATTCAATTCGGTGATATTGCGCAACGATCAATGAATATTTCACCAGTTAATGTCATTATGAAAAACTAATCAACTTTATACACGTTCTCCAATCGACAAATTACAACAAGATTTACAGACTAAAATGAATTCCTTACAATTTAACGTTTTTCATCAGCTACAAACAGCCAAGAATTTTAAGAACCACTAAAATTATAACTGAACATTTAACATACCTTAGCTAATGAAGTTCAAATGAATATTCTTAAACAATACTGAAAATCATGAACATAAGAATGATGAAACCAATCATACAGAGTAGAGTAGGTGAAATTATAAATACTACATAATAGTGATAATTGCATCACCCAGTGTAATTTTCAATTATTCACTGTTGATGATAAACTTAGAAATATAATGCTTGTTTGTTTACAATATTTTTAATTAAACAGAAAATGCTAATATTTGAACGGAGAATATTCTTTTCGATAAATTCTCTTCAGATTCTACAATTATATATCCAAACTAATAATCCAAAAAATGGTCAAGTTAAAGGCAAAGTACATCGTTTAAAGCATGTAAATTTAGGATTGTCAAACCAAATAGAATAGTCTGTCGGTTAAGTGCTCTGGCACAAGACTAATAGGTCCTGGGTTCGAATCTCGCGAGTGCGGGATCGTGGATGCGCACTGCTGAGGAGTCCCATAATAGGACGAAACCGCCGTCCAGTGCTTCCAGGTTTTCCATGGTGATCTAACTTCAATTGACTCATGATTTCAACTATGATAATAGAATAAAATTTTTAATATTGATATGACTCATATATAATGTGAACTTGAATTTGTATATATGTTAAGGGAAAAATTAAGATCCATGATCAGAATATAAATATGAATCAGATAGGGTGACCTTATCAATTTAAAAAGTTTTCTTAATTTTGGATGCTTTTTTTTTAATTTTTCAACCATTTCAGATAAAAATACTATCTACACTATTGAAACTGGTATCAAATTAAAACAACAAATTGTATATAATCAAAATTTCAAATTTGAATTAAATTCAAATAGATTAAGTACAATTAATTATTTTATAAAAACAAATCAAAATCAAAAATTTCAAATTATGGATCAATTTACAATAATTGATAATAATTATTATATAATACAATCTATACATAAATGTGATATAAGTAGTATGTTAACAATGAATATGAAATTTATTCATCCTATTAAAAAAATAAAAAATTCTATAAATGCGAATCAATTCAATGAAAAATTATTATTAAAACAAAATAAAATGATTCATTTTAATCCTAATAAAATAATATGTACTACTTATTTCTTATGCAAGTAAGTTTAATTTTTATAATCAGAAGGGGTTTTGTGGAGATTTAGTATTTTCATAGTTGAAAGCATGAGTCAATTGAAACTAGACCACCATCGAAAACCTGGATGTACTGGACGGCCGTCCCTACCTATTATGGGACTCCTCAGCAGTGCGCATCCACGATCCCGCACTCGCGAGATTCGAACCCAGGACCTATTAGTCTCGTGCCAGAGCACTTAACCGATAGACTACTGAGCTGGCCGGCATCCAACGGTGTTAATGTCTAACCACAATCAATCAACGAAATTGAGCAACTATTCACCAATTGTCTTCAGTGAGTTGATATCTCACAACAGACGTGGTTTGAACTCCACTGGTCACTGCTTCTCGCTAGAACTTCTGGATTTACCTTTCGAAGTCAGTCCTGGGTCCTGGGTTCGAATCTCGCGGGGCTAGATCGTGGATGCGCACTGCTGAGGAGTCCCTTAATAGGACGAAATCGCCGTCCCGTACTTCCAGGTTTTATATGGTGGTCTAGCTTTAATTTTTATAATAATTTCTTTCTTTATATGAATATAAGATTGAAATTGAAATACTAGACAATAAAATAATGCATAATAATATGAATAATTCTGATCATAACTTGACAATTAGTCTCATTCTAGATTGATATAAACTTACTAATTTACTTACTTACGCCTGTTACTCCCAATGGAGCATAGGCCGCCGACCAGCATTCTCCAACTCACTCTGTTCTGGGCATTTCTTTCTAGTGCTATCCAGTAATCTTTGACAACTTGAGTTAAAGATATTTGCCTTCAAATTCAGCAAATATTAGTTATCTAATTATATAAGTATCGATAATTTCCAATAAATTGAGCATTGGGTAGATTGTTATAAATAAATTAATAAAGTCTAAATATCCTAATGAGTAGTAAAATTAGATTTTTTTGACATTTCGTAACTCAGGGTAAGTCACTTCTACAGAGAATAAATAATCCGATCAAAATTTCGATCTGATTTACACTGAGTCATCAAAATATCAGAAAATCTCATTTTCTACTCATTCAAATTTGCTAATAAATTATTTCTCTGAAAAGTGACTTACACTGAGTGACGAAATGTCAGAAAATCTAAATTTCCAACTCATTGGTATATTATAAATGTATTCTTTATTTACTGATTCATAATTTCTTTCTTTATAAAATGAATGAACTAGGCAATAAAATAATGCATAATAATATCAATAATTCTGGTCTTAAATTGATAATTATTCTCATTCCAGATTGGTATAAACTTAAGGATTGAATAAAACATAATTCATGGAACAATAACTTCATCATCTACGATAATATGCATTACCGAATTCAATATCATCAGAGTTTTTGCGTAATTTTTGTTATTAACTGTCACCATAATTCTTGTTGTTTTCCGGCATTTATTTATTTTATTTAAACACAAATATTGGTACAAAGGGGCACCAGATATATATGCACCACACAAATCTCATTTCATTTATGTGAGGGGTGTGAAACTGACCAGGTGCCCAAACCGAAATAGGTGGTTACCTCAGGGGGCCACACCCGGAGCCTTCAATCTAAAGATTTGATCCATAAGGCAGTGGAGCATCGTGAGGACATGCAGTCTCATGGTAGTCGGTGACCAACGATTGATTCATACGCCATTTGTTCCCTCAGGATACTGAAGTCCATGTGCATTATTGGTTTGGAATCGGGGTTTTCCAACTCCCCTAGGTGGACTCGCCGTGTCCACCAACTCGGTTAAAGCACGGGACATTCGCTTTTCGTCCTCTCAATTTCGTAAACAACAGCCCTTCCATGAGGAAGCGGCGAGTAGGACTTCCGTGGCATAGGCTATATACGCGTGGCCATGTGAGAGCATTTGTAGAGGGAGAGTGGACTCTCCCCACTCTCGACCGTACCTGGGCATTCGGGGGCAACAGTGGTAAATGTACAAACATCAAATACATTTTCTTTCTTATAATATATAATTTAAAATAGTACAACAATTCATAAACTTGATCGGGTTAGCATAAAAAGGAATAATACAATAAAAACTTATGGGATCAGTAATTGAAGAAATGTGACTGATGAACAGTTATGACCGAACATTTATCCCAAAGACGTAAATAACCTAGAGCGCATGATGCAAGCGAAATGTATGATCATTAGTACAGTATTGCTATTCGAGTACACAGAGCAATAGTTAATTGTTTTAAGCATAGCATTTTCTTTTGTAACCAGTGTGATAAGATGAGCGCACTAAGAAAGTGGCATGACCAAAACATTGTGATCGTCTTTGATTTCATAGAGGCTTTACAGCATACAAAAATTGAGAATTATTATTACTGCAGTAGGGAGACAGGGACATCATGTCTACCGTTACATGATTTTGAATTTAATATTTAATAAAAACCTTTATTTCTTACATTTTATTGAGTAACGAAAACGATTTAAAATATAAATCAAGTGTACTTTGCTCGTGATAAGTTTGTGTTATATCAGCGTCTCTTATTCTTATACTTGAAAGAATGAGGGACCACTGCAATCCCCACGACACGAAGTAAGAACACCAAGACTGATATAAGTGAAAATTTATTAAACTGAAAACATGTCGACGACCGTAGTCGAAAATACACTGATTATGTATTGATAGTGTACCCATTTTAATTAATAATTAAAATATTATCACATATATGAAAAATACTGTGAGTTGTAACATTTACATGCTGTATGTCATGTTAAGTATAGTACATGTTCGTTCAATATAAGAATATCGTTTCTTGAATAAACATCACACAAATAAATTAATGTTATACTGAATAAAATATCATACTAGAAAGCAGAACAAATACTATAATGAGTAATCATCTCAATGAATTAAAACGGAAGTAATGTTAAAGAAAAA
>NC_031495.1:61341665-61343048 GCF_000237925.1 Schistosoma mansoni | reverse complement strand
CTACTCCGTAGTTTTTCAAGTAAGTCTTTCTTCTACTTAGTGAAGTAATATCAGTTTTTTCCATGTAAGAAAATTCAGATAATAATACCTGTTATCGTTAGTCTTGTTGAGATGATATCCGTCTAGCAACCAAAGTACGGGTTTACTGTGCAGCAGTCCGTTCCGTCCTACTTTATGGCAGTGAAACATGGCCGATAAGAGTAGAGGATATTCGTAGGCTGCTAGTGTTCGATCATAGGTTTCTTCGACGCATTGCTCGTATATCCTGGGACCACCGGGTAAGTAATGCAGTTGTTAGGAAACGGGTACTAGGTAAGGATGGCAAATCGATCAATGAAGTAGTGAAACTTCATCAGTTGAGATGGCTGGGACATGTTTTACGTATGCCCAACCACCGACTGCCCCTACGTGCAATGCTTTATGGTGTAGGAGTAGGTCGGAAGAAAGCTAGGGTCGGCCAGACCAAAACGTGGCATAAATCCATGAAGTCGCTGACAAGTGGACTGAGCCATGTTGGTAGGTGTAGACTACCTGGTTGGGATTCGCAAGATGATAGCAACCGATGGTTAGAGACCTTGAATGACATGGCTTAAAATCGTTTGCAATGGCGAAGGTACATCCACTCTTTGTGTTCTCCCGAATTCTAATCTTCTGAATTCTTCATGTCCCTATCCTTTTTCTCTTTACAAATTTATCTCATTGGATTATACTCCTTGAATAACATCTTCAAACCCTAATCTTTCGGTTTACTGCTTATACTCTTACTACTTCTACCACTATGGGATTTGAATTGACAACTTCATCTCTGTGCTAATGTGGTATGGCAACTCGAACTGGTGTACGTACGTACGAAATTCTACGTTATGACTGACTGATAAGGTGGCCTGTCGATCAATAGAATCGAGTGGTACCTTCATATTGAGGAATAAAATCGAATAATCCTTGACAGTCTGATAACGGACGTGTCGTGACTGACTGATTGTTGAGATGATGACCATCCAACTAAACAGCTTAGCATAAAGTACTAATTTCTTCTGTATAGTTTGATTAATTGACCGTTGAAATTATTCACTAGTAATTAAATGAAAATATAGATGATAACAAGAAAATAATCATTTATATTGTCAATTACCATCCATATAATGGGCTGAAAATAATTAAGTTTATTATCCTCTTATTTTGAGATGGTGGAGAAGATTTGTAGTTCAGGTGGGGTTATTTTGATGATGTTTTGTTCTCTGAGCTGGATGGTTTTGTCGTGGAGCTTTCATCGTCCTTCTGAACGACACTTCACTTCTACCCGAAGTTTGTGCTGATGATGTCGTTCAGAAACATGATGAAAGCTCCACGACCAAACCATCCAGCTCAGAGAACAAAAAGATC
>NC_031495.1:61309289-61341465 GCF_000237925.1 Schistosoma mansoni | reverse complement strand
TCTTCAGCTTCCTCATTCTCTTTGTTTACTTTTCATAATCGATATAATCCTTACATTGATCTGTCTAATGATCAACTTGAAATGTTTCATTCCAACTGTAATATACATCACTATCATCAGAATTATTGTCAATGTAGTCAGAAACGTTCTCAAAAATCTATAAATGGTAAGAACGAATGTACTTATGGTAAAAATAATAAAGGGGATTTAATGAATTCACAGTACCATTGTAATAATATGAATACTACTGCTAATAATAATAATAATAATAATGAGACAGTAAAGTTTCTGCGAAATTCATTAGAAAAACCTAACACAACAATGCATGGCTGCTTTTATCATCATTATTATAATGATGATCAACCAAACGAAACATCAAATGAAATTATATCGAATGAATACAGTCTAACACCAAATCAACAATCATCAACAAGAACTACAAATAATATACATTTATATTATACTACTGATCAACATATAAATAGCATTGATAATTGTATAAAATCTAGGCACATAAAAGTAAATCCATTAATTGCAGTTAATGTGATCAGTGAAAATTTGCCACATAATAACAGATTTATACCTAATTCAACTATAATCTCATCATTAGCATCAACAACATGTCTGTCATCATTACAAACATCGACTACTACTAAAACAACACCAATAGCAGTAACAATGAATATGTTTGCTTCTACAACAACTACTACTCAATTCACTTCAGTCTCTTGTTGTACACCAATACAATCATCTAGATTATTTCAACAACAATTTCAATCATCCATCGGATTTAAAAGTCCTAATAATTATTTAGCTACAAATAATAATAATAATTCTGATCAATATTATTACACTTATGTAACAATGAAATCATCTGGAACAGCTATTCAGCACAATAATAATAACACGTTTGAAATCTGTGAATAGGTTAAGAACCAATAATGATGATGGTGAAATGTTTTAATATCCTCAGTTATTTTTTTATACATGATTGTGTGTATATGAATGTATGTGTTTCTTTATCTTTAGTAAAATATATTTAATGGCTACTGTGGTGCTAGGCGATTTACTGCAAATCAATGTCCAATAAAATAAATAATTATGCTTTGTACTACTAAGGACTAAGTGCAGTACAGATAAAAGTTGTAAAAGAGTCCGTGATTGGAAAATTTATCAACAAAATTCAGTACACTTCTCTCTTGATAGTTTTTACCTTAGCCCATTATGATAACCTAACCGAGCTAAATTGTTTGGAACATTTACTCCTATTAGTCCAACAGCGCCACGTTTGTCGGGGTACGGTAAAACTAAGAACAACTACTATTAATCCAGTTTCCTTTCAGATTTTTCAAGAACAAATATAGTTTCCGATGCAGACAACCCCCTACACCCTTAGCAGCACTCAAGATCACCTTGTTTACTGTGCATATTTGTACAATTATTTGAAGAAAAAACGATGTGATAATTTTCACGGAAGTGACGTTACATTTATACTGCGAAACTTTTACATCAGAAAGATTTAACCAGTCTTCTATTGTTTACAAGATTTACTTTTACAGTTTTTAAATCGGAATCTCAGTTTACCAGCTGCTTAGAATAACTTCTAAAGATTACGTCATTTGTAAAATGACCGTTTTTTATTTTTTTTTTAAATGATGTGCTTAATTAGAAACAACTCCGCCTGTAGCTCCTCCAGGGGCTACTGCCGGTCCCAAGACCGGGTAAAGGAGGAGGGTTGGGCATGGGGTTAGCGACCCCATCCCGTAGAAAATCAACTCGCTAAAAAAACGCTAACCAGAAAAAATCATTCAAACCATTTAAACTCTGCCCTGGGAGTAGAAGGAAAAATGACGTCTCATGATGAAAGCCGAGTTCCTTCGGAAGTCATGAGGCCGATGCACCTTCTTACAACCAGAGCGACAATTTTTATAGGTACATGGAATGTCCGGACAATGTGGGAGACCAGCAGAGTCTTCCAAATTTCTGCGGAAATGAGGAAATACAACCTGGAAGTGCTTGGAATCAGTGAAACACATTGGACGCAGGTTGGACAACAACGACTGTCTTCAGGGGAACTTCTGTTATACTCCGGTCATGAAGAAGAAAATGCCCCACATACACAAGGAGTGGCACTGATGCTGTCTAGAAAAGCACAAAATGCACTTATAGGATGGGAATCTCATGGACCGAGGATCATCAAAGCCTCCTTCAAAACAAAGAGAGAGGGCATTACAATGAACATTATCCAATGCTATGCGCCGACCAACGACTACGATGAAGACGCTAAAAACCAATTCTACGATAGGATGCAGTCAATCTTCGAGAAGTGCCCAACCAAGGACCTGACCATTCTAATGGGAGATTTCAATGCCAAGGTTGGAAAGGACAACACTGGATACGAAGACATCATGGGACAACATGGACTGGGAGGAAGGAACGAAAACGGTGAGAGATTTGCAAACCTATGTGCCTTCAATAAACTGGTCATAGGTGGCACCATATTCCCACACAAAAACATACACAAAGCCACTTGGATTTCACCGGATCACACTACACAAAATCAAATCGACCATGTCTGCATCAACAAAAAGTTCAGGAGGACGATGGAGGATGTGAGAACCAGAAGAGGAGCTGATATAGCATCCGATCACCATTTGCTGGTCGCCAAGATGAAACTAAAACTCAAGAAGCACTGGACAACGAAGCGGACAACATCACAAAAGTTTAACACGGCCTTTCTTCGAGATGCTGACAAACTCAACGAATTTAACATAGCCCTCAGCAACAGGTTCGAGGCCTTTCATGACCTACTCAATGGAGAGGGAACCACCATAGAGAGCAGCTGGAAAGGTATCAAGAAGGCAATCGTTTCAACATGTCAGGAGGTTCTGGGCCAAAAGAAGCACCATCACAAGGAATGGATCACTGTTGGTACACTGGATAAAATTGAAGCAAGGAGGAACAAGAAGGTAGCAATCAATATCAGCCGAACAAGAGCAGAAAAAGCCAAGGCACAAGCCGAATACACAGAGGCAAACAAGCAAGTGAAGAGGAGCATCAGGACCGACAAACGTAAATATGTGGAAGATTTAGCGATGACAGCAGAAAAGGCTGCAAGAGAGGGAAACATGAGACAACTGTATGATACAACAAAGAAACTTGCTGGAAATTACCGTCAACCAGAAAGACCAGTGAAAAACAAGGAAGGCAAAGTAATCAACGACATTGAAGAACAACGAAACAGGTGGGTAGAACACTTCAAAGAACTCTTGAATCGACCAGCTCCACTGAACCCACCCAACATCGAAGCAGCACCCACAGACCTCCCAATCGATATTGGCCCACCAACAATTGAAGAGATCAGCATGGCCATTAGACAAATCAAGATCGGCAAAGCAGCGGGACCAGACAACATCCTGGCAGAGGCACTGAAAGCAAATGTAACAGCAACTGCAAAGATACTCCACATCCTCTTCAGTAAGATTTGGGACGAAGAACATGTACCAACAGACTGGAAAGAAGGACTTCTCATCAAGATACCAAAGAAAGGCGATCTGAGCAAGTGCGACAACTACAGGGGCATCACTCTCCTCTCAATACCAGGAAAAGTCTTCAACAGAGTATTGTTAAACAGGATGAAGGATTCCGTGGACGCTCAACTTCGAGATCAACAAGCTGGATTTCGTAAGGATAGATCGTGCACAGATCAAATCGCAACTCTACGTATCACTGTGGAACAATCAATCGAATGGAATTCATCACTCTACATCAACTTCATCGACTACGAGAAGGCATTTGATAGCGTGGACAGGACGACACTATGGAAGCTTCTTCGACACTACGGCGTGCCTGAGAAGATAGTCAACATCATACGGAACTCCTATGATGGACTAAACTGCCAAATCGTCCACGGAGGACAACTCACCGACTCGTTCGAGGTAAAGACCGGTGTTAGGCAAGGTTGCCTACTCTCACCCTTTCTCTTTCTCCTGGTGATCGACTGGATTATGAAGACGTCAACATCTGGAGGAATGCACGGGATACAGTGGACAGGCAGGATGCAGCTGGAAGATTTAGACTTCGCGGATGATCTGGCTCTTCTATCACAAACGCAACAACAAATGCAGGAGAAAACGACCAGTGTAGCAGCAGCCTCAGCAGCAGTAGGTCTCAATATAAACAAAGGGAAAAGCAAGACTCTCCGATACAATACAATATGCACCAATCCAATTACACTTGACGGAGAAGCTTTGGAGGATGTGGAAATCTTTACATATCTGGGGAGCATCATTGATGAACACGGTGGATCAGATGCAGATGTGAGGGCGCGGATCGGCAAAGCAAGAGCAGCATACCTACAGCTGAAAAACATCTGGAGCTCAAAACAATTGTCAACCAACACCAAGGTTAGAATTTTCAATACAAATGTCAAGACAGTTCTTCTGTATGGGGCAGAGACGTGGAGAACTACGAAAGCCATTATCCAGAAGATACAAGTGTTTATTAACAGCTGTCTACGCAAGATACTTCGGATCCGATGGCCAGACACTATCAGCAACAAGTTACTGTGGGAGGTAACAAACCAGATTCCAGCGGAGGAAGAAGCGCTGGAAGTGGATTGGGCACACTTTGAGGAAATCACCCAATTGTGTCACAAGACAAGCCCTCACATAGAATCCTGAAGGTCGAAGGAGAAGAGGAAGACCAAAGAACACATTACGCCGAGAAATAGAGACAGACATGAGAAGAATGAACAAGAACTGGAAAGAACTAGAAAAGAAGGCCCAGGACAGAGTGGGTTGGAGAAAGCTGGTCGGCGGCCTATGCTCCATTGGGAGTAACAGGCGTAAGTAAGTAAGTAAGTTAATTAGAAACGCATCTGATTATAAGTCAGATCTAATTTTATTAGGTGGTTGAATATGTGAACTCTACCCTAAGAAGTCGAAAGCTTTATGATTTCTCAGTTCGCTGATTTTCAAAGAAACATCATAGTGAAATACGTCTTGTAAATTCACTAGATATTTTGCTACATACTTACGCCTATTACCCCACGTCAAGGAGCATAGGCAGCCCACCAGCATTGCCCATCCAAACCAGTCCTGAGCAATCCTTTCCGATTCTTTCCAGTTGTTATTCATCCTTTTCATATCTGTTTCTATTCCCCGAGGTAGTGTGTTGTTCGTCCTTCCTCTTTTCTGCTTCCCTTCCGGATTCCAAGTTAGGGCTTGCCTCGTGATGTAGATTGGTGATTTCCTTAATGTATGTCCGATCCACTTCCAACGTCTTTTCCTAATTTCATCTGCAACTGGAATCTGGTTTGTTCTCTGCCACAGAAGGCTGGACAGCGTTAGAGCAACTTTTGAGTGTGTGGAGCATTCTCCTCTTCGTGACCAGAGTACAGCAGCATTTCTACCCGTATCTAGCCTTTGTTGTCCAGCTTTTGATCAATGGGTTTCGCTGATTCCAAGTACTGCCAATTTGTATCTCCTGATTTCCATTGATATCTGACTGATCTTCCCGGTCTCCCACATTGTATGGACGTTTCATGTACCTATAAAGATTGTTGCTCTGGCTGTTAGAAGGGGCATCGGCCTCGTGAATTCCGAAGGATCTTGACTTTCATCCTGAGGCGTCATAATTGTTCCTTCAACTCCCAGGGCAGAGTTTTAATGGTTTGAATTATTTTTTCTAGTTAACGTTTTTTAGCGAGTTAGTTTTCTACGGGATGGGGTCACTAACCTCATGCCTGACCCTCCTCCTTTATCCGGGCTTGGTAACGGCAGTAACTCTAGAAGAGATACAGGCGGAGTTTTTGCTACATACAGCTTCCTATAAAATAATGCCTCAATTTCAAAGTCTAACTTCAGAGATTTCGTTAGGAAATCAGTCAATGATACATTTCTAACAAATTACCCACATTATTATTTAGAAGCAATTGAATTGTGGGTGAAATTCCGATTTAATGCATGTTTGAAGATTCAAAAAATACTTCATTGACGTAAAGTTATTTGAGAGAAGATAAAGTTACTTTACTGCAACAAAACACGACGAAATCTTGATTAAAGCTCTTTTATGGGGAAACCAATGAAAAGTTTAAATTCAAAATTAATGTTACAAGTGTACCTTAGGTATAACACTTCATTACTGGTTTGATCAGCCCAAACCAAACATGGGATCAATCCATGAATGTTGAACCTAGCTGTGAAGGTAGATCCAGACCACCTGGTTAAGGTCCACATGACAAGCATAACCAGTGATCGGAGACGTCGCTTAGAATTGATGGCTGCGGAACAGATGTGTTCACCCTATCTTGATATCCATATACCAGTTGACGAACAAATTTCCTCTTTATTCTCTAATCATCTTGTCTATGCCTAATCTTTTCTGTTGCCAATGAAATTGTTACTGCTTCTACCACTCCGGTATTTCTCTTGATATAGTGTGGTGAGGTTAACCGATTTATTTGCGGGGGTGTACTTTCCTTTTGAGTGAATGACTTATTTGGTGGTGTAAGTACATAGCACATATCCTACAATTAAATTTGTCACGTACTTTAATTAACTTATTTAACAGTGTTATTTGGACAATAACAACTTGTCTATAACTTTGTATTAATATTATTACTATCACGTACATGCCTCATTTTGGCCTTTATAAAATATCATAATTATGGACTTATAACTGTAGAGCCTGATGATGAAGTTATTGAAAACAATTGTTCGCTCAAATATTGTTCATTTTTGAATATTATATGGGGATCTTTAAACTGCTAAGACTTAAATGTAGAGTCTGATTCTTGCTCAGTTAATCAATGCTAAACATGGCTGAAGTTGGCGAAATCCAAGAGAGCTTTTGGATCGATGACGGAAATTTTGTCAGGCACTAACTCATCAGACCCAATGAGACTTCTATAAGCGAACTCATCATATGCAAACAAACAGATTCTATTTGGCCGAATATGATTAACGCAAATGGTTGGTAGACAAAGTTTGACGACTTTATATAAGCTGAGTAGAAATGCAAACATGATATCTTCTCAACCTTCTATTGCCAGGAATTCCCGTTTTCATTGTAGCTACATACTACTTTTCTCTGTCAACATAAGTAGTATGTACCACAATCATAGCTTTTACATTTCCGTTATGTTTACTATCTGATAACAGATCTATGTCACATGTTCATCCACCCTTTTGAGAATTAATCGCATATAACAATGATTGAAAATCGGTTAACAAAAGTTCGTAAATATACTAAGACTATGATTATCTGGTTCAACAGTGATAGTAGATAAAGGAAATTCTATTCAGAATTTCTATACAATTCTTAATAATAACTAATTCTATAGGGAGAAATGAATAATTATTAGTTGTTTCGTGACCTTTGAATTCATTCTTAATTTTCAGCTATACTATTTTGAGGTTGGATATTTTGTTAAAACAAAATCATTTAAATTTCAAAATATTTCTAAAGTCACGAAATCGATCAACGGTTTTCTTATGTAATCTATTCAATTGGAATTTGGATATCAATATTGTGAGCCAATTTTTTAATTGATTGAGTTAATCTGTTTCAAGTTTCTTATCAACTACTCAACGGATTACAATTATGAACAGTGATATGATTGTATAAGATATCAAGTTCAGAAAAAACCTAGTGTCTATTTATGAAATAGAATTTTATAAATGAATTAACACTAGTTAGAAACAAAGAAAATAATGTCTGTCGACAGATGATATGAAGTTACCAAATGATGGCTCCTCATAAGATATTGGAGTAAGTTCCCAAGTTGAATTGATATCAGAAGACAGATAAGCCGTAGAACCGGATTTTTTCTACTACAATACCATGCTTGTGCATAAAGTACCAAGAGGAGTATGATTGAATGTCATAGCTAATTCGTGAGAATCGATTTTGTAGGGTATTCACACCCCACTGGATTAAGACCTCATCCATCGTATCAATCTGTCAGGTCACCTGAATTGTATCACGACTAAAAAAACGCGCAGACACTGAAAACGAATTCCCGAAACAAGTCGGCTTCCGTTTATTCCATCACTGCTAGTTAATTTCTATTAACTAACAATGGAATTTACCGTTAAAATATACTACCAACTGCCACTAATTATAACTGTCTCTGATCCACACAAAATATCGTAAAAACCAATAGAATTATGAATAAAAAAGGTCAGGAAAGTTGACACTTTCCATACTATACTTTATATTTCTAAACAATAAACACAATATAACAATGTTACATAAGAAATTATGAGTCAAAATGTAGTTTAGATCAACTGAATCTCGAAAGTTACTATTTTCATCCAGGAAAGAAACGAAATGAGAAATCTGTGATAGGATTAAGACACAGAGAGTATTCATAATGCTGTACATATAATATACCTATATATATATATATATATATATATATATATATATATATATATTTTAATGGTAAATCTTGCTCAAAGAATATTTATAAACTATTTAGACTCATTTAGAACGCTTCGCATCAAATGTTTTTTATAAGAGAAAATATCACCTTCCCAAGGAGTTATAGTACCATTCTCACATACCCAGATTTCTTTTGCAACCTAAAAAAAATGAAAAAAAAACAGTAAACATCGAAATTTTTTTCAAATAAAACTTATTTGACCCCCGCCCCAAAAAAAACATTAAACATTTTCAATATCCTCAACACAAAATATATCGTATTATATTTATCCTACTCACTGCCTTCTCGTGGCATTAGTGTTGTTTACGAAATCGAGAGGACGAAAAACGAATGTCCGGCCCTTTAACCGGGTTGATGGACACGGAAAGTCCACCTAGGGGAGTTGAAAAACCCTGATTCAAAACCAATGGTTCACATGGGCTCCAGTATCCTGAGGGAACAAATGGCGTATGAATCAATCGTTGGTCACCGGCTACCATGGGACTGCACCTCCTCACGATGCTCCACTGCCTTATGGATCAGACTTTTAAGTCGAAGGCTCCGGGTGTGGACCCCTAAGAAAACCACCTGCTTCAGTTTGGACACCTGGTCAGTATCACAACGCTCACAAATCATATGAGATTTGTGCGGCGCATATGTATCTGGTGTCCCTTCGTACCACTATTTATGTGTTCAAATAAATAAAACTAATAATATATATGAAAACGAATGATGATTGATACAAGAATTTGTTGAATAGATTTCCATGTAAACTGTGTAAAATTATAAAGATAACAAACTCAAAATTGGGATTTTAGTTTAAAGATTGAATAATCTATTTGTAATCACAAAGTAATTAGTTCTAAAAATATTTTAGATGGTTCGCTTACAACAGTCTGATACTCTTTTATCAATATGGGTGGTCTAAAGTCAAATTAATATGTAAAGAGAACTGAAATTATTCATTATGCTTTAACAATTTCTCAATACATTTCACTGAAATCGTTAATCACAGTTTCGACAATTCGATTTCAAGTATATGTGCAAGGAAATCAACGTTTAAGTAATTATTTGACAGTCATAAAAGTGGATGTAACTTGAATAGAAGGTATGTAAAATTACACTGCAAAAATGACATGGTATTGAAAAGGTGATGTACGTGAGTCAAAAGTGCAGGGTTGTTTATCCCACAAAATCAAGAACACAGTAGTCTTTTTGTAAAACAATGTGTCACAACTGTTACTTTAACTCTATTGCAGTGATCGATTTCATATTACAATAAAGACTGCACGAAGTTACAATGCTTTCAACATTCGTTTCACGTAGTTCTAGCAAGTGAAGCAGATCGACAAAAGAGCAGTAAGACTGAAAGTAGAAAATTTCAGGTACAGAATTGAAGTGATATTTCATATTCATTAATGCTATTTTCTATATACAGGCATTAGAAAAATCAATCCAGGAGAGTAATGAACATTTCTTTGACCTGAAGGATTTCTGGTGAGAACGGTAAATTTCAAAAAGTACAGAGTGAATAACACAACGCTTGAAAATACTTTTTGATTAGTTTTAATTAGTTGTCCATAATGATTTGGTACGATGAGATCACCCGTAATAATCCAGTTCCTTATGAAGTCTATTCCTCAGTAAACAGAGTTAGAACTTGTGATATAAGTAACATGATCACCGAATGATATTTATGGTAAAAATATAAGTGATGGCTAAATAGTTTTACTACTCGATTTTTAATCAGTAGGTGGGATGGTTTAAATAATTTTACATAGACTTCATTTTTTTGGAGAAATAGACGGCTGCCTTGTAGTATCTTGTTCTATATTTTATTCTGAATGCCCACTATTGTAGTGGTATGATGATATTATCGAAATATACAACCCGGATAACCCTGTACATAATTTTCGACTTAATTCGCGTTAGTAAATGACGGAATAAGTCAAACATGAGAATGAATTTTGGACACGTATATTTCGTACACTCGTTGATCAAGACAGAAAATCAGGGAAACGAAGTGAAGAAAGCAAAGAGGGGGAGAGAGAAGCGAAGCGGAGAAGGCAAGTGAACCAACTTCATGTGGACTTGACATAGGATGAGATATAACAACCCCATAGTCAAGTATATAAAAGTACGCTTTGGAAATAAGCTATATTACTACATTTAATATACTGACTGTAGTCAAAGATAGCATCAAGTTTCAAAAAGGAAAGAAAACTCAAAGACATACCTGAGATATGAGCCTAAAGTCATGGCTAACAAGTAGTAGACCACCTTCGAAATTATCAATAGCTTCAGCTAGTGAGTCTATTGTTTCAATATCTAAATGATTTGTAGGCTCGTCAAGTAGCAAAAGATGAGGAGCTTTTTGAGCAAGCCATGCAAATATAATCCGACATCTTTGTCCATCAGATAATGTACGAATAGGGCATACCTGAAATTATATAAACGTCTTATAAATTACTTACAAGAGAAAATAGTCAACTGGTCACTCATGTTATAAACCAATATAAATAGTGGCACAAATGTATGTTACACTAAAGTGCCATGCCATATAAGAAATAAAATTACTGATAAACCTGTATACGATAGTTGTTTCACCATACAATCGTAGGAATCAAGAGCAAATAAGCCTTATTTATTGTACCTAATTACATTTCATTAACCTTGTTCAAGTTAGACTGATGTTTAGAATGCTATAATAATTCTTTAAGACAAATTTTTTAACAGCGTATGCGTGTGTACATATACGTACAGTAGAACATTCGTCTTTGGTAGAGTCCACTTATAATAACAAAAACTCTAAATGATGATAGTATGGTAGTTATTCTGTTTAACCCTGCTTCAGTTTGGGCACTCGGGAAGTATCCCAGCCCTCATAAAAATGGAATGATTTGTGTCGCGTATATCTGTCTGGTGCCTCCTTTACCTATGTTTATGTGTTTTGATGATAATATTCTGTTTAAAACCCAGAATATAATACTTAAATACTATTAGTTTGACGTTATGGGAACTTAAAAAAGTACTGATTTGTTTTCACACCTAGATAACCGACCTAAGTATGTTTATTTGAATTTGCTCTATTTCTAAACTGAAGGGAACACTAGTTCGACCTCTATTGTGAAACCTTATACAATATAAAAATAAAGCTACCTAATTAGTCTGGCAAAAGTAGTATGCCGAAACAGTGAATATGCACTACACGTCACACCTGTAAAATATGATTTTATGCTTTAAAATCAGATAAAAAATAAATCCAAAGTATAAGATAAGCATTAAACTATTAGTTCGATAAGTTGGCAAACCAACTAATAATAGACTACTAGTTTTTAAAATTTGATGTTATTTATTTGCATAATAATCATGATTTTGACAACAGTTATTCCGTTGGAAAGAAACAAATTCATATATTCATTTTAAAAAGATGTTTACAACTTGAAAGCATAAATCCACCCAACCAAATAAATTACTGAGTGGGAACATTAAAGAAAATCTAATATGTCCAAATAAACAACTAACTTGTTGAGGCCCTGACAAACCGTAACGTCCAAGTAATTTTCTCATATCATCACGTTCCTTAATTTCCGGATAACACTGCATCATCCAATCGACTGGACTCATATTAATATCCAACATCTCATGTAGATGCTACGGAAAGAAATGAAATATTAACAATTTTAAACTATGCTAATTATGCTTTCTAAAGCATATTTTCACTTTTAACTAAAGATAAGATAAAAATGAATAGCCTCCCACCTGATGATAACGACCCATACGAACATGTGAATGTCGACGAACAAGACCATCAGTCGGATCCAACTGTAATGAATTAAGCACAAGATAAATTGACTCAAGAAATATGTAATATATGTTAAAACACTATGGTGATTTATCTACATTTCAAAAAAAACTTTATAATGTAAATAAGTATCTAAAAAATTAACTATAATGCCTACCTCAGCAGCGACTAATTTTAACAAAGTTGATTTCCCTGCACCGTTCGGACCGACTAAAGCAACGCGACGATCTAAATCGATGGCCAAATCAATGTTACGATAAATCCAAGGCTACAAAACACAATTTTTAAGGTTGAGAGTAAAAAACAGAACGGATCTAAGCTTAAAAATAATAGAAAATTCAACTTGATACACATAGCTGAGAAACTAATTTGATCTAATCCATCCATTTAACTTGGATGTGTATACATTATGATAAACGCTTACACCTTTTCCAGCTGTTACAGATGAATAGACATAAATATATTGTTGGAATTAATCTAAATGCTTACAAAACACTCCATTTCTGTCAAAATAATTAGACTACAACCACTTTATTTCAACCGGAAGCGTTAGTGGTAATTGAAAAAAAAAACATTTTTTAAACTGGAGAAAATTATTAATGAAAATAAATCACTTTACACAGTGATTGATATAACCACAATTTTCTTTCAATTATTTTAAAATATCCAACTAAACGATATTGAGTCCCTCGACTGACCAGACAATAATCCTGCAGTCCTCACTGTGTTTTTATTAAGTGACAAACAACCATCAATATTTCACGCTTTCATTATTTGCTTGTCAGGTTGAAGTTAGTCAGTCAGCTACAACGTAGGACCAGGCACATATATGCATCGGTCCAAGTTGCCACACGTCGTTAGCACAACAAGATGATCACCAAATTCATAGAAGCAGTTACTTCAATGGTAGCAATATATAAAAAGAAGGATTGCACATAAGGATATAATACAGGTTGAAGTAAACATTATCTGTCGATGACATTGGATGTGAGAAAGAAAGTATTAAAAAGTGAAAAGTTCATTATTTCTTAACTGACTAAAAAAGGTATATTAGTCTCGCGTATCCCTACAAAAATAGAAGCACTTGTTGCACTATAAACCATTTTATTTAAGGTCAAATATTATATTTATATGATAGGTTGTTCACATCACTAATTAAATTTCGCTTGTATACGAGAGTCTTAAGGTCTCATTTTATCTTTTATGTCCATTAGTGAGTACCACTACACTAGATGCTAGAAATACGCTATGGTTATAATTAAAACAGACCCAAAGAATCATTTATTGAATAACCGGACTTTCCTATATTCCAGTGTAAATTGTAATAGCATTTTTGCCCACCCATTCATAATTTTGTGGATATGTTTTCATTGTAAATTAGTATGATAGGCTGAAAAGGGGTTTGACTAAATTGAATAAATGGTAGTTCACTTTTGTTATGAAGACTTATAAACAAACAATACCCAGGGATATATGATGAAGGTACTTTAAACAATAATCATTAGTCATATGGTTGAATAAGTTAAATGTTACCGTTTAATAGAAAATGCATTATGTAAGAAATGCTAAGATCAGCTAAAAGTCGTTAGAATAATATTTAGTCTTACCTTATCTGGTCCATATCGAAAGCTAACTTGGTGAACTTGAATAACAGGTGGTGGTATTTTCCCAGGGTCAGGAAAGTAGAATGTTAGAGTCTTATCTCCCTCAACACGTTCAGCTAAACCGCCAGCTACCATTTTCTGTAAAACTTTCTCTTTGCTTTGTGCCTGACGTGCCATTTTTTTGTTTCCATGTCCAAACCTAGCTATGTAGTCCTAGAAATTAAAAGAGGTTAGAGCAAAATACTATTAGGCTTCTTAACTATGCAGTTCGCTAAACCTAAAATTGAAGTCCCTAATCGACGAATAAAGAAAGCAATGAAAGTTTGGATGAATTCGAAAACTCTTGACTTGATATTTTAACCTACCTTCATCGAAGCAATCTGATCTTGTTCCCACTTGAACCGCTTCATTTGATTTTCCTCCAACTCGGACCTAGTGCGCACATACTGATCGTAGTTACCCTGAATAAAAAGTTTAATACCAAAAATACTTATTAAATATTTTAGCTACTTATATACGTTGAAGTAGTAGGTATTAAGTGCTAATCAGTTATAAACAACGTAGATCGTTTCAGGTTGTTATACTACATTAGCACGAGACAAAATTATTCATGGGAAAATCTAAGGGTAGTTGTCGTCGCAACAGTATCAGTAGTAGTAAAAAAGCTAAATTATAGGATATATCTATCGGATATCCTCACATATATATAATTCTCGATACATTATACGGTTCGATGAAAGCCATATCATAATCTTTCAGCCGTAGTTAGTACAGGTTGTCCAAGCCAATTGCTATGGCTTATAATTAACATAAACCCTTCCGGAGAAAACACTGCTCTACTGTCTACATCACCAACACGAAAAAGCGAAACACTTTTTTATTTGACAAAATTCATGGAAAGGTAGGACAATTTCAGTAAACGATTGTACGATTTTGCAATTTATTGTGCCAATGTTCATGTGTTCAAATAAATAATACAATTTATTAATTATGCTTACGTTACATTGTAAATTATAAATTAAGTCAGAAATTTTAAAGAATCATTTGACCGATTTGCGTACAGACCAACGGTTTAGAAACGCTTCGCAACCCGATGAATGACTACTTATACACATAACACAGGAATATATATACGTGGACCCAAAATAAAACTACCTAGATGGAATTTTAGATTGTGTAAATAAAATGCCAAATAAGAGTATATGAGTGTTAGTTTAGATAAAACGGTGATATATATTCCTACTTGTGATCGATACTACCATAAATGAATATATGTAAGAACATAAAGGAGTTAAAATACTATGAGTAAAAGGAAGTCCAAACAAATCCATAGGTATACTATATAATTGGAGAAAAAAGTGAACTTACACCGAAATAGGTCAATTTCTGCTTGTTCATCAGAATAATGTGGTTACAAACACCATTCAAAAAATCTTGTGAATGTGATATTACAACTAAACACCGTGGATAATTGACTAGCTGACGTTCTAACCAAACGCAAGCATTCAAATCCAGATGATTTGTTGGTTCATCCAGTAGCAGTAATGCGGGACGAACAAATAAAGCTCGAGCTAAAGCGATTCTCATCCGCCAACCACCACTAAAATGACGAACCTATAGAACAAATGTTTGTATAAGATCAACTTTTGAACTATAAAATAATTGGGTTTTACAGAATTCACAAACGATTCAATTCACTTTAAGTCTTACTTCTTTCTTTTGCATTTCAGAGGTAAATCCTAAACCATGAAGAAGTTCGGCTGCTTTTGCTTCAGCTTTGTCCGCATCTAAATGGTCTAAACGTTGATAAACCTCTAGTAAACGTTCATGTGTTTCTAAAATTGTGAGATTTGAAAAAATAATGTAAGCAAGCGTTGATTTTCGTATATAACGAGAACAACTACCAGCCTTAAATAGTCATTACTGTACAAACCAAAAAAAACACTACGTAAAGAAAAATTTACCTTGGCACGTTTACAAAATACATGTGATTTATTATGCCATATATTGTTTGAGCAATAGATATGTAAGCTATGCAAAGTCGATACCAGAATGAATTTGCATACTACTCATGAATAGTAGGTCTTTTGAATCATATTAGGTCGATACTACTCATTTAGATTATATGAACTATACTAGTTTATGATAAGAAATGCTTGACAAGAGTTGAGTGCGAATTACGAAATGCATGGATATTTCGTATAATAAATTTATTTATTTAAACGCATAGTCAGTCAGTCAGTCAGTTACAACGTAGAACTTCGTACGTACGTACACCAGTTCGAGTTGCCATACCACATTAGCACAGAGATGAAGTTGTCAATTCAAATCCCATAGTGGTAGAAGTAGTAAGAGTATAAGCAGTAAACCGAAAGATTAGGGTTTGAAGATGTTATTCAAGGAGTATAATCCAATGAGATAAATTTGTAAAGAGAAAAAGGATAGGGACATGAAGAATTCAGAAGATTAGAATTTGGCAGAACACAAAGAGTGGATGTACCTTCGCCATTGCAAACGATTTTAAGCCATGTCATTCAAGGTCTCTAACCATCGGTTGCTATCATCTTGCGAATCCCAACCAGGTAGTCTACACCTACCAACATGGCTCAGTCCACTTGTCAGCGACTTCATGGATTTATGCCACGTTTTGGTCTGGCCGACCCTAGCTTTCTTCCGACCTACTCCTACACCATAAAGCATTGCACGTAGGGGCAGTCGGTGGTTGGGCATACGTAACACATGTCCCAGCCATCTCAACTGATGAAGTTTCACTACTTCATTGATCGATTTGCCATCCTTACCTAGTACCCGTTTCCTAACAACTGCATTACTTACCCGGTGGTCCCAGGATATACGAGCAATGCGTCGAAGACACCTATGATCGAACACTAGCAGCCTACGAATATCCTCTACTCTTATCGGCCATGTTTCACTGCCATAAAGTAGGACGGAACGGACTGCTGCATAGTAAACCCGTACTTTGGTTGCTAGACGGATATCTCGCCTACGCCATAAATGGTGCAAGTTGGCGAAAGCTAGGCGAGTCTTCTGTATCCGTGCTGAGATTTCGTCACACACCAGACCACAAGGGCTGATGAGACTCCCAAGATAAGTGAAGCGGTCAACACGCTCAACTACTTCACTCCCTATCATTAGTTCAAGTGTCGATGCAACCCAATCCTGAAGTAACATTTTGCACTTCGAGGGAGAGAATCGCATCCCGAACGTGCCTGCATTGTCGCTTATAGTGGTCAGAAGACTCTGCATTTTGTCAGCGTCTTCACCGAATAAAACTACGTCGTCAGCGTATTCTAAGTCAATAAGTGAATCTCCCGGTAAAAGTTCAACTCCAGGAGATTGAGATGATGAAAGTGATATCTCTAAAAGCATGTCAACGACAAAGTTAAACAAGAATGGGGAGAGTGGACAGCCCTGACGAACACCACTTGAGGTAACCAATTCTGATGACAGTTCGCCATAGGCTCTAACTCGACCAGTTGTGTTCGAGTAGAGAGCCTTTATGAGGTTAATGTACTTCTTTGGTACTCGTTTCACTGACAAACACTGCCATAGAACCTCACGATCAACGGAGTCAAATGCCGCCTTAAGGTCAAGAAATACTACTATTGTGGGACGTCTGAATGTATGTCTATGTTCTAGGACCTGACGTAGAGTGAATATCTGGTCTATGCAGTCACGTCCAGGTCGGAAACCAGCCTGGTTTTCTCTAGTCTGATACATGCAAGCACCAGATACATATGCGCCGCACAAATCAAATGAGATTTGTGTGAGGGCTGTGATACTGACCAGATGCCCGAACTGAAGCAGGTGGTTTCCTCAGGGGGCCACATCCGGAGTCTTCGACCTAAAGGTCTGATCCATAAGGCAGTGGAGCATCGTGAGGAGATGCAGTCCTACGGTAGTCGGTGACCAACGATTGATTCATACGCCATTTGTTTCCTCAGGATACTGGAGTTTATGTGCACCATTGGTTTGGAATCGGGGTTTTCCAACTCCCCTAGGTGGACTCACCGTGTCTACCAACCCTATTAAAGCGCCGGACATTCGTTTTTCGTCCTCTCAATTTCATAAAAAACACCCCGCCACGGGAAGGCAGTGAGTAGGACTTCCCTGGCAGAGGCTATATACGCGTGGCCATGTGAGAGCGTTTCGAGGGAGAGAGGAATCTCCCCACCCTCGGACTTACATCAACTTGCCATTCAGGACGACTGGGGATCGTGGGTAATTGAAGTGTGGCTGAAGGCCAGTTGAACTGATCCCTAAAGTGTTCTGCCCATCGATCCAATCTCCTGGATTGAGAATGAATGACATGTCCATCTTTGTCTGAGATAATTTTGCTAATAGTTGGGTTCCTAATGCCGGTTTCTTTAATAAGTCTGAATAGCTATCTGCTGTTACCTATTGCCGCTGCCTTTTCCATCTCTCTTGCTTTCGCTACCCACCACTGTTCACGATCATTGCGTAGGCTTCTTATTAGCCTGTGATTTAGCTGACTCCGCCCTTCGTTATGTTCAGAGCCAGGTGGGATGAGTTTTCGAGCGTCTATCAGTGCGGTAGATGCTGCCGAGACCCATTTTTCTCCCTGACCTTATGGCTTACCTTACTAGCGGATATCACTGCTGTTCCCACAGCTTTTCGGATGTCATTCCACGCTGCTTCGGGGTGGGCACAACTTACATGTCTGTCTAACTGTTTTTCCAGTTGTTCCTGAAATATATTCTTAGCTTGCTTATCATTAAGTAGAACCCTTAGAGGCTTCCCTGCAGTGTGTTTCCTGTGTCCAGTAAGACGCAGACAGATACGTGCTCGCACTAGAGCATGATCTGAATCTAAACATGTGCCCCAGAATGATCGACAGTCTTCTATCGAGCCCCTCCATCGGTGGCTGATAGTGATGTGATCTAATTGGGTCCAACGTTGGGACGAATTCGGGGGTCGCCATGTCAAAAGATGTTTTTCCTTATGCTTAAAGTTAGTAATTGCAAGAAACAGGCGGTTATCTGAGCACAGCTGCAACAGACGGTCGCCATTATCTGTTCTTTTAGCCACGACACCATAAGATCCACCCAGGTGTCTTTCCCTTTCACTTAGTTTACCTACTTGAGCATTAAAGTCACCAGCCACTATTACTACATCAGAACGCCTAGCTTTTCGGAGAAGGTCAGAAAGTTTCCTGTAAAACTCATCTTTTATATCGTCTGAGCTGCAGTCAGTGGGAGAGTAGGCAGAGACAACGAAGAGGCAACGACGGGTTTCCCTATCTTTCCGAGTCCTTACTGATCCGTTTAGTCGGACAGCGCATAGACGACTGTCTACTGGGATCCAGTCTAAAAGAGCTAGTTCTGCCCTAGGACTTAATGCTGTACCTACTCCAGCGAGGCCACGGGAAGCAGCATCAGGGCTTCCAGATACACGAAGCGTGTATCGAGATTGTTCTTTATTTTGATTAGGTGAGGTCAAATGAATGACGCTACTCGGATCTTGTATGCGCGTTTTGGAGACGCAGCACACATCGATGGTGTAAAATTCTAGAGTCCTAGCTAAGGAAGCCTGTTGTCCTATTTGGCACAATGTTCGGACATTAAAAGTTCCTATATGTAGTTTGGAGCGTGGTTTCAGGAAACCAGGAATAACGTTCCGTGTACTCGAATCGTTTGCCCTAGCGGTGAGAGGTGATAAAAGAGCGTGAGAAGAGTTAGTCGTGGAGATAAGAGAGTTATTAGCAGGTGTAGGGAGGATTTGAATGTGACCAACTTGGTCTCTAGTGTAGTTACTGGTATGAGGGCTAATATCACTTCCCGACTGCCCACACCGTGGAAGAGTTATTCTTGAGGGACCTGAAAAGGAAGTTGGATTAGTGTTAGTCTTAACGACCTGGGAGCGTGACCGCAGAGTTCAAGGGATAACTGCTTGAGGCCGGTCACGCACGGCCTTTTTGTGGGGGATTTTTGCGTTAGCTCTGTTCTTTAAAGGACCTTACCGCCGGAGACGGAAATCCGTGGGATAAGGCGAGGTGTGCATTTTTGGGGTCGGCCTTTTTTAACCCCTTCCTTCCTTGTGAGAAGGCAGCATCGTTGCAGATGCTGGTTGTCCGAGGGAAACACCTTACTGCTATCACACCCTTCTGCAGTCAGCAGTACGACTTCGCCCTCAGACCTTGAGTTGCTGCTTTTAGTCTTATCGTTCCCCAATCGACCTGCCTGGCATGGTGGAACCTATAGGAATATGTGTTCCAGCCAATATAGCTCGGTTGGGTCATCACAATAGGCAAGCCCGATCACCATGTCAAGGCAGTAGCTACGGTCGGTATGTTATCGGTTTTACTAGTTTTTTGTGCAATTACTGTGGTAATATCCAGCAATATGAACAGTTAATCTTTGAACTTCCTACTTAATGTTCATTGACTGACGTATGAATATCTACTCAAAAAGTATTATTTATTTTTGTGGCGTTACTATACTCTCTAAGCCTATATACAGAAAAAATAAACCGGAAATAGACGAATACCTTAAAAACAAAAGCACTGAATTAAGATGAATTAAACAAAGATCTTTTAGTCTTACCAGGATCATCATCTAATGCCAATTGTGCAGCTTCTTTTTCTAAACGTACACGTTCTTCGTCAACTTCCATTACGCACTCCAATGCAGTTTTGTTTGTTGGTGTCATTTCACGTTGCAACAGAAAAATATCAACGTGAGGTGGTACAGGAAGTTCTCCATTGGCTATTACAGCGAGAAGAGTAGATTTGCCACAACCATTTGGGCCAATCAATCCATATCTGAAATATAATAAGTACGGGATTTACATTTATACATGTAAATAACAATTTGTTAGTTTCATAGATCCCAACTACAGAGTTTTATACGACTTAAAGATCGCTTATTTGGCTTTCATAAATTCAATAAATAGAGTTCCGAAAAATGACTCCAAGACCAAACATAACAACCGTTTTTAACAATATATGACAGTAACTTGAAGGAATCAGTGTACAGTACATCTAAACCAGAAATTAGTAAGATACGTGTGGGATCTGTTTTACAGATAATATCTACAATACAATTTTCGTTCAATGATGAAAAACTGCTACTTTTGTTAGTTTTTTAAAATTAGCAAAACGTCAATTAGCATATTTGTATTATATGTTAAGTGTATGTACGAGTCGAAATAGTTTATTTTTGAAGTCTCTTTCTCATACAATATTATCTGCAATCCATGGTTGGAAATGGTGCGTGACATGGTGCAAATTTAGTCGCAGCGACGTAGTTGAATTCATTGTCGTCCCATAAAAATCTAGTATCATCCTGACTTGTGTTTGATTTGATTGGGTCCAAACATACTGAAAATACTGACAATATGGGAACGGATCGACGTGACCGAATGTAGACTGGAATCATTGTAGACAGCGACGCGTCCAAGTAAGAAGAGAGCAATGACTTCGTATTTATATTTGAAGTACAGCATTAAATCGGTAAACATCATATATACTGTATTTTACATGGCGTAGCAACAAGTGAGAGGTGAGCCATGTGAAACTAAAACCTCACAAAAGCCAATAATATCGGTAAGGAAGGGTATAATAATATTCAATTTCATTTGTTTGTTTTTTTTACTATAATTTTAGATTTCTATTACAGTCAAAATTAATTCCAATCCGTGTTCATTTTACCTGTTGATGAAACATGAAAACTCGGGGTGACATATTCATTCTAGCTCCTACTTGAATGACTGGTGATATATAACCTAGTAATGTGACACCTATTTCAACGGTAAATCAAGCTAGCATTCATATACATATCTTCCTGACTAATCTATTAGAGATATAAACCGAAAAAAAAGTATATGTACAAAAAAAGCTAGTTGAGACAGCCTTTCTAAAAATTTTTAATCAACTGACATATCTCAAACTATTCATTTGACCATACATAAAAATCTAGCGAATATATGCACAAGATTACTACTATGAGTGGAGAAAAAAATCACAGATTTTTCAACTTCATTAAGATACCACCAAAACGACCAGATCGAATGGGCTCAGAACTTGGATTCTCAAAATGCATGGTTTGGTAATCTCAGAAACCGCTTGTTAGATTTAGATGGAATATTCAATAGTATCTCCGTTACTGTATAAAACCAAATAAGTCCATAAAGAACTTTAAAATCAAACATATTTAGGAAACATTATGTAAGCAGATGAATCATAATACAAGGCAATAGTAAACCAAATAACAGACCTTTGACCATTGTTTAATTCCAAACGAGTATCAGCTAATAAAGCTTTCCCATGAAAAGTGATACTTAAGTTTGAAAACTGCACATCTCTAGCTTCAGGATGAGAGGCTAGGACTCCAGTAACAGACCGATAAGCGGCAACACGTTCACTAACAAGATCCAAGCATTCCAAAGTTTCAACTAACGACTGGTGTACTTCCTTATTTTCGTCATCACTACCTAAATAAAAATTCCAAAAATAAATCCATATACACGAGGACTCATTAGTCAATAGTAACAGTAGTAGCGGTATCAGTGATAGTAAAATATACGACAGAGCAAGTGATCTGAGGATGAATTCACGGAGAGGTAGGAAACAGTTAGGAAAATCAAGATCTATAAATAAATGAATGCATCTGTGCATCAGCGACCGACAACTAGTCAATTTGTGTATTTTGATTTTATCCTTGATTTTGAATTTAGTAACCCATATTAATTAAACTAAAATATAGGTGCATATATTAATCATTTAGTGTGTATTCAGTCTGTCAGTGGTCTAATTTTTTGGAATATACGATGACGAAATTCCCAGGTCGTTTCCGTGGCAAATTATGGTCAAATAAAACTTTCTTTATTTGCAATCCCAACAGCTGAAGCTAAAGTGAAATCAAAGATGAGTTTTTCCAAAGGTCTTCTGGCTTCCAAACCGTCAAGTTAGATGTAGTAACTGAAACGACCGTAAGTAAAATAGTGTGGCACAATGGTGAGTTAATAACAGTCATACTATATTCGCGCAGTGCGATGAAGCCAGCAAGATAGATAACGAAGTAGTTGAAGGAACCGTAATAGTGGTGACAATGAGACTAAACACTGAAGAATATTGGTTAAATAAAGAAACGATTTGATGAGTACGTTAACTAGTCACTAGAAGCTGGTCTTTGATGTTTTACGTAACGTTGCACTATACGATGTTTCATATTATTCTGCAAAGTGACCTGATGAGAAAAAGGTTAATAATTACTTTACTGAGTCAGAGGTTGAAAACATTAGATTTTAATCTTCTGGGACTGTCAATTCGACACATCAAAATGAATGAACAGGTAACTGAACACAAAAATGATCATCAAGCGATTAAAGTATAGAAGTTAACGTCCAATCATGCTAGTACGAAACGAAAGTAAATGGATCCTAGTTTACCGCACCATAAATAATCGTCTTGGGAAATGACTCGACATACTAGGACCCAAACACTACTAAACGAACTTACCCACGAAGTCATCATCACGTGTCTGATCGTGATTCGAAGATTGAGATACGAACCCATTTTGAGGGGTAGGATTTGTATTCTTATCAGTCTTTACATCACTATCGTTGTCTAAAACAGTTGGTACTGACCGCGTTTGCTTTTGATTTCGCTTTTTGACCGCGTCTTTCTTTGCTTGAGCCTTTTTCTTTTTATCCTCGGATGGCATATTTTCTCTTTACAAACGACTTGTTCCAAAAGTAACGGCAAGTGACTCTTCACAGGAACGCCGATTGGGAATATATATTGGATACAAGGTAACTCACCAAAAGAGCGAATACCTGATGATGAGAAAGTAATATAAGAAAGTGGTTTGTGATGTAGTTAGGTGAATAAATTTAACTTGTTAAGTTACGGATTACGACGGAAAACACAAGTGGTTATATCAGTGAAAAACAGGATTTGTGTTATGAAAACGTTCATGCAGCCAACGGCCGGTAAGAAAATCACTATTTGAGGGATACAGGCAAAACGCTAGTGATTACATCAATGCTATAAATACCTAGTATAACAAATAAATAAGTAGCAAACATAGCGGTGATCTGATCAATTTATAAAAGCTAGAGTGAATCCCCATGTGGATAACAAATATATACATGTCCTAATACTAATCACCCGATTTCGGGGTTTTCGCCAAAAGTTTGAGGACATTTAGGGGGGGGGGTGTCAACTCCTCAAAATTTTCAGTAGCGGCTCCCTTGAAATAGGAAGATTGGGTAGGTTCAACTTATCAAGTATCGCCATTTTTTTACACAAACAAGAGTACCAACATAAACCAGCTTATAAGCAGTAGATTATGGCTTTCCCTAGTACAATACTTTAAAGTCAAACTGAGAAACAAAAGCGACGCTACCGTCACAAGTGGGTGATCTAGCGTTATAGCACGTTGTATTAACGTTGACTTGGAAGCAGGAGCAATCTGAAACAACAACACGACAGTCAGGACCGGTAGGTGCCTCTGAAGTAAGAACGCGGCGTACTCGCAAAACATATATTTTTAAAAACTGAAAGACGTGGTACGAGTACAAAAAAGGGAAACATATTACAAGATAGTTTTATTCATTGTTCTGCAGGTTCAGTTTACGTAGGGCTTGTTCGTTTCTTTCTAGTTTGCTGTCCTGCAATAAGAAAAACAAACATTAGCAACGTCGCATGTAACGATTCTTAATGCCGCTACAGCGTACGTGTTCGGTCGTTGCGCCGAGACTTCAGTCGTCAGTAATGAAGACAGATGGCCTATCGACCTATATTAATCCTCGCAGTTTGTAACACTGTGGAGTTCCAATCTCGTTCTCAAAACATCAACAGAAGGTACTGATATTACGTGTTCTGGCAGAGGATTCCAGTAATTCATTGATCGATGAGAGAAAGGAAACTCCAAACGTAGACAATTTGATCTCGGCTTTTGGAATTTCTCGGAATGTTCTGTCAAGTGACCAGTCCTAGATGGAAGGAAGAGATAGGTCACAATAATACTTAGATCAATATTAGATCACTCCGTAAGATAAAGTAAATAAGTTAAGGTGTCTCAGTCTGTCTTCATAAGAAAGGTCGGGGAAACCATTCGCCACTTTAGTCCCTCGTCATTATACTTGTTCCAGTATATCCGCCTCATACTCGAAACAAGGAATGGTTGTTTGAATTCCATATTCCAAATGCGGTGGTACGAAAGTTGGGTATAATAATATAAACATTTCTTCACCCAAATACTGAAAATACCCACGAATACACCATAATAACTCCTAAAGACTTTTGCAGCAGCAGCTTTATAGGTACTATTAGTTTAGAGATCGCTGCTTATTATGACTCCTAAATCTTTATAGCTTATTAAACTCTTGCCAGGAATTATTTCTAGCGACCATCGGTCCATCCATGCCACCAATGAGTTGAGATCATCTTGTAGTGCTATTCTATCTGACATGCCGTATATGGGTCTTCAAACATCTATGTCCTCGGTGAAAAGTAGAACAGATGATTTTGCTACAGTTGGCAATTCATTTACATGAAGTAAAAAGAGAAGAGGACCGAGGATTGTGCCTAAGAGAAATTGACTTTTTACAGGTTCCCACACTGAGATGACTCCATTTACCCTTACCCTCCGTCTCCTATCATCTAGAAAGTCACTTATACAGTCTATGACGAGAAACACATGTATATTAAGTTCTGGGACAAATATTTAGGGGTCGTTAACAGAATTTTGTAACGAAAACTAATCGCCTTCATTCCTATCTCCAGCCAAGTTCAAAAAAGTTGGTTGGATGAAGACGTACAGATTTTTTAGAAGACAGATTTCCCAGTTGTCAAATCCTCTACTTTCTGTTTGTTAGGAGTAATGAAACCGTCAATGATAGAAGCTGAATTGAATTGTAGCGGTAAATGAATCCACAAAATCAATGCTCTATAACTCATCGACGTTTAATGCTGACCTCATTAGTGTTTATGGACTCACCTAGCTGAAGGTGCTCAGTCACGCATCCGCGCCAGATCACGAGCGGGTAAGTCATTCTTAACATCTCCTACAACCACTAACCAACCTAGGTTAGTCAATTATCTATATTCTGTCAATAATATATTCGAACCTCTTCACTCTAGACTTCTGATTTCACTGAGTTGGCACGTTTCGATTACAAAAGGCGTTAGTGGTTAAGGTGTTATCAAACTCTGAATACTTGTGGCATATTTAATAGTGAGCCCAATGTGATTTGGTACACCGAACAGTAAGCTGTGAGTCTGTTCTTTTTCGGAACATTATATATCATATTTTTACTTTGATTTTTACATGTTGTGATCTCTTTCATAGTATTGGATATATTTTCTCTCGTTCATTGCTATAATTTACATTCATCTTGACCTCACAGACTACTAGATTACTTGAAATCAGGACTCTTTCGCCACCCTCATTTCAGTTAATACCATTTCAGCCCGACAACATCGAAGCCTGGTTCTACTAAGCAGAAGCTGACTTCCTAGTAAGTTTCTACCGACGGTTCATACCAAATCGAGTGTCTCTTATGGGGCCTTTAACAGGCCAACTTATTGGAAATGCAAATTCCATCAATTTAGATTACATCGTGGAAGAAGTATTCTCCACAATTAAGGAACTCATCCCCAAAGCAACAATGCTCGCATACTAGGACACCGAAGAACTCATTAGTATCGCAGTAGACGCATCCGACTCGGCAATCGGAAGAGCCTTATAACAGTATGTAAACCAAACCTGACAACCCTTGGCATTCTTTTAGAGATGGTTACTGTTATATACTAGTGAAGATTAAACTACGGGTAACCTATGAGATCTGTTAATGGACTAACATTCCATAAATATTCTTATTGTGTAACTATTCAGTAAGTAAATTGCATGTATCAATATTCCACTTATTATCGGCTTCATTTTGACCTATACATTATTACCATACTACTTACTGTTCTTAAGTTATGTTCAGTTTATTGATTACCACCTCCCACGTTCACGGCCACTTCTTCGCTTGATCTTGTTTTTGTGGAGGCCTTAATCTGACTCTAATGAGATCGTATGAATGATTATTGTAAAAATATACATCCTGTCTATCTTCGTGCGCAATACATCACTTAATCCGCGTTGATAAATCACGGAATTAAATAAGCCAAATACGAGAATGGATTTCGAACATGTATATTTTTTACATTCATTAATCTGGACAGGAAATCAGAGGGATGAAGCGAATAAAAGAGAGAAGCCGGAATGGCACGCATTGGAGATGGTGGGTAGGCCAACTCGCTTTTATCAAGCGTTAATCAATATTTATAGTCAGATTAAATAAATTACAGACATGTGATGAATAAGATACAAAGTGTACACACACATACGCTCATATAAAAAATAGTCAGGGTTAATAAGTGAATAATTAAAAAGGTCAAAACGTGACTCATGATAGGTAGGGAAATCGGCTTGTCCTGAAGCTATAATAAGGCATATGGGCTCAACATATCAGCAGACACTACATTGTGCAAATTTTATGCTCTATATCATGGTGTGATGAGTTCTGTTTGGCTGGTAGACAAACCAAGTATGTTTGAAATAAACGATTTGCATAGTATGAGTTGTTATTGATGTTCTAGAATCAACTGGACGGACTATGAGAACAAAGGACCAATAAGGACTCTAGGCTGCTCATACCGGTTGAACGCCATTGGCGTGGCACAGTACTGGGACTGAATAAGTCGTATTTCGATTGATGGATAAATCATGCAATAACTAAGCCGCCGTACATTCACAACAGTTACAAGACAACGAATCGAGGTATGGCACTTACGGTTGGGAACTCCCAGCCCTGTATATGCTGTACGGCACTTTCAACACTTTGTTGGCGGTCGAGAATTCACTCTTTTCCTCGGTCACAAACCTCCTACCTTCTCTTTAAGCTCATTTTCAGACAGGTACGTCTGTCGATACTCTCGACAACTATACTACATTGCGCAGTTCACTTCAGATATACAACACATTTATATGGTAAACAATGTAGTTGAAGAAGCTATGTTCAGAACGGAGATTGACCTTCTTAAACTTGCCCAGCCTCAACAAGAAGGCACTGATCTTCAGCAACCCTGAAACTGTATATCAAACAGATAGTAACAGGTAAAGAAATTTTCGTTATGTGGCACTTCCACAGATAGGGATCATCTAATCGTGTGGGAACATTATCAACGCAACATCTTCAATACATCGCACGAACTATCTCATCCAGTTGTTCGTGCAACCATAGAGCTGATGACAGAACGGTTTTCTTTGCCTGGCATAAATAAAGACGTAGAGGAGTGAGCACGCTCCTGTGTAAGCTACCATAAAATCAAGGCGATTAGAAAAGACAAATTCCCTATGGACATATCATCAAGACGACAGCAATAATAGATTATGATGAAATGAATCTATAAAATATGCTTTCAGAAGCACAGGTTTATCTATTCTAGGAAGGCGTATCTGAAATCAAATATAGTAGAGACATGGTAGGCTTCATATTATTCTTAGCTCGCTGATTTTCAATACCATATGCCATATCAGTAGGTAAAAATTTCTACTTTAAAGGTTTTTTTGATATTTTTTACTTTGTATTCAACATCACTAGATATTTAATTAGGATCAGTTCGTGATGCAATAGTCAGTAGTGTCGTCTGTGTTCAATAGCCAGACAGTAGTCTTTTCCATTTACCCAATTATTTCAGTACTTTGGTTCCGCTTTTCACTCGTAATGATCTGTATTCTTCCTTTCCTCACTGACTATCCTTGTGTCAGCAATTCATGACAACGTTGCTTCCGATGGTCACTTTATCTTTATTCGGAGCGACTTTATTTTTGTGAAATGCTGACATAGGTTATCCTGATGTATGTTGTTTTGTGATTTATAGTACATGTAACTGTGTAAGTGCTGATGATGACTCCACAGATGAGACATATCTGAAGGCGATGAGAGCCAGGACAAATGATGCCAATCTGGTTTAACGTCTCATCATTCATTTGTTTTTAATAATTCGGGAATCTGAATTTTCAGCAAGCTCATTCCGACTTCTTTATTAGCCTGTAGTGACCGGCCAGTCTCGATAAGAACACGATTGGAATAATAGAAACAATTATTATTATTGTAACCAATTGTACCAGAGATTGTTTTACTGTATTTGTTTAACTGTATCCGTTTCACTTCTTGTTCCATATACCGCCTGGTTTGGTTCGAGCTTGCTCACGCACTGCTTGTTCGCTTGTACTCTTTGGCACGTCTCGGTATTATTTCGATACCACGAGATCGCCAATAAATATACTTGATCTGGACTAGTAAAGCCTTCTGGTTTACGGGCTATCAAGGGAACCAAGTCATATTTGTACGCGTAATCGAATAGTAGTGGTGATCATAGTCCGTCCACGACTCGACATCCACTACAACTGGTGAGCCGTATTTGGGACACGCACAGCAAACTGGTGAGCCGTTGTTGGAACACGCAATACAGCTGGTAACCCAATCCATCGAGCACAAGTCAAACTTGGCCAATTCTCCAAACCAGATCAATCCGGTGAGTCTATTTATCTATCCACATCTGTTGCATATATTCGTATTGATTTTTTTCAATATATAATATTTTGGCAACTTAATATGGTAGATAACGATAAGAATAACATAAATATGATAGACTCCGAGATACAGGTTATCAGTTTCCGACCGGTTCCTTTCATCCTCCATGATCCAGAAGTCTGGTTCGCGGCACTGGAATCTCAATTTGAGATCCGCCGCATAACCAATCAAAGGCAGAAGTACGCCTACGCTTTGGAATCATTGCCCGGGGATCACCTAACCGCTGTCCGTGAGGTTGTCCTCAATCCGAACGTTCCAAACGTTTATGACCGTCTTAAGGATGCCATCCTTCGACATTTCCTCCCATCAAGAGAGGAACGATTGAGGACACTATTAGCACGTCACCCTATGGGTGATGCTAAGCCGAGCCACCACCTCACGCGCCTGTAATCCCTTGCAGGAAACATGACAGCTGACTCTGAGATAGTCAAAGAGTTGTGGTTCGAAGCCTTACCAGTCAGTATCCAGCCAACCCTTACGGCTCTGCTCGAGGACACCCCGCTCAACAAGGTGGCCCTCATAGCAGATAAGATTCTAGCACGAGTTAACACCAAAGACGACTATTTGGTTGCTAGTACTTCCCGTTCTAACATTGATCTCGATGCTAGACGACCTCCGGCTCATGGGGATAGGGACAGATGTATCCATACTCGTCTCAGTTTCCGAGACCGCGCAAATGTGCCAGCCCCCTACGTCCCCCGACCCAGGTCACAATCTCGAAAAGCCGTAACGACTCGCCCCAAGCGGGCATCTTCCAAGCCACACCAGAAGGCGGTTTCGGAAGCGAGTCCAGGTTGGTGCTGGTTCCACCGTGCTTTCGGAGCCGGTGCCCGTCATTGTCGAGCTCCCTGCTCATACAAGGCGGGAAACTTCCCAGCCGGCGAGTAAATTCGGCCGTACTCGCCGGCACTTCACCTCAGGTTGGCCGTTTATTTTATGTGCACGATTATCGCACCAACGCTAGGTACCTTGTGGATACGGGTGCCCAAGTTTCTGTCGTACCTATCGGTAACAGTAAGTCTCAAGCCACTATGCTTCGACTACGCGCTGCGAATGGCTCAGTCATTCCCACCTATGGTGCACGACAACTTACGGTCAACCTGAGCAACCGACGACAGTATCTGTGGACGTTCATCATTGCCGATGTTCCCACAGCTATACTCGGTATCGATTTCCTACAGCACTATGAATTGCTAGTCGATTCACGTAGGCTGCAGCTAATTGATACTTCGTCGAACAGCAACTTTATGGGCTCTAAAGCCCACACAAACGCGTACCGAATCACAGGTGTATTTCATTCGCGTGACGATTTATTCCACGTTTTATTTCAGAAATTCCCCAAATTAACTAAACCTTTCGAGGAGACTACATTGGTGACCAATCGTGTGGTACACCACATAGTCACCCGCGGACCACCAGTCACGGCAAGACCTCGCCGACTGGCACCGGACAAATTAGCTTTCGCTAAACGTGAGTTCGACAATTTACTAGCTACTGGTATTATTCGTCTTTCTCACAGTCCTTGGGCCTCACCTCTCCACATGGTTCGAAAAAAGGATGGGGTTAGTTGGAGACCATGCGGAGACTACCGAGCGTTAAACACAGCTACACGTTTCGATAGCTATCCCATCCCCCACATACATGACATCACGGCATCACTCAAGGGCACGACAATTTTTTCCAAGATCGATCTGGTACGAGCATATCATCAGATCCCAGTCGCTCTTGAAGATATAGAGAAAACTGCCATCACGACTCCTTTCGGTTTATTTGAGTTCCTACGAATGCCATTTGGATTACGGAATGCTGCTCAAACTTTCCAAAGGTTTATCGATAGCATTGTACGAGACCTAGATTTTGTTCACGTCTATATTGATGACCTGCTAATCGCATCATCAAACGTAGATGAACATTATCAACACCTGACGCTACTATTCCAGCGCCTTTCGGATAATGGAATAATAGTCAACCCCGACAAGTGTGAACTCAGGAAGAAGGAAATAAAATTCTTAGGTCATGTTATTAAGCATGAGGGTATTCTACCTTGCGAGGATAAAGTACGTACTATAATGGAGTACACTGTACCGTCCACACTCAAGGAACTGAAGGCATTTCTCGGTTTGGTCAACTTCTACCGACGTTTCATTTCGCACGCGGCAGAACAGTTACGACCGTTAACTGATTTACTTCGCGGTAATCCACGCAAACTGGAATGGAACGACGCCGCACGTACTGCATTTTCAGATATCAAAACGGCCCTAGCTCAAGCCACACTTCTCGTGCATCCTGACCCATCAGCCACGCTTAGTATAGCGGTTGATGCATCGGATTTCGCCTTAGGAGCCGTTATGCAACAGAATATCTCCGGTAGTTGGCAGCCCCTCAAATTTTTCTCACGACGCCTCACTCCCACGGAGACGAGATATAGCGCTTTTGGTCGCGAACTGCTAGCAGCCTGCTGCGCCATCAAACATTTCCGGCACGCTGTAGAAGGTCGTAAGTTCATCTTATTCACCGACCATAAGCCCTTAACGTATGCTCTGCATACCAAGTCTGACCGCTACTCACCACGAGAGTGCAGACATTTGGACTATATCTCCCAGTTCACGACAGACCTTCGTCACGTCAAAGGCGAGTCGAACTGTGTTGCTGATGCTTTATCACGTATCCAACTGAATGCAGTTACTTTGCCAGTGCTCGATCTAC
>NC_031495.1:61307898-61308921 GCF_000237925.1 Schistosoma mansoni | reverse complement strand
AAATTAATCATTTGAATTTAGAACAACATATATAAACGAACAATATTGTTTTTGATTAGATCCTCATCAGGCTTTACTCTAATATACAGTAATATTTATATGGATATACGAAATTATTAAACCAATCAAGGCAGTTTATGACTCAATGATAACAGTGGAATAGATTACATAATCAAAATTAATAATAAGTGAAAAGTACAAATTGATAGTGTAATGACAGGTGTACTAGTTGTGACAAGAATAATAAAAGGCTTGAATCAATGTTACATAATGGGAAATAGGTCAATGGTTAGAAAAATATAGACACTGAAATAACATTCATAGGAATTATAAGATTACATAATAAGAAGTGTTTAGATAATTGGACGGTGAAGCGAATATTAGAAAAATTATAAGTAAATAATTGATAGGGGGGTGAAGAAAAATAAACCAAGAAAGAGTATGGAAAATAAAATTATTTATTAAGGCCAAGGGAGAGATAAGGGTATTACGAATTTCTTATGAACACAAAGACTTGGGTTGTTGGATCAAATTCCTATAGCTTCTGCTATGTGTAAGAGACGAGATCGAACCCCATAAGAAAAACTAGTAGGAATGCGATAAATAACTTTAAAAGATTGGTTTCTGTCAACTTCATTTGAATTTATAAAATTTATTCTCTCAGGTTATCCTGATATTGGTTTGTAATTACAATATTATTTGTTTATATATATTTATTAAATTCATTAGCATGGTAATGTAGCTGTAAATAAATCCCCAAAATCAATAGCTCTGTAAGTGTTCGACATTGGATGTTGACCACATTAGTTTTAATGAACTTATTTAGCTGAAGGCGCTCGGTCATGCATCCACACCAGATCACGTTTTAGAACGGCGTGCGCAACATCTCCTACGATCATTATCCAGATTAGATCAATCACTTCTTGATATATTGATAACCCATTAAAAATATATATCTTCCAACCTCCTCTCTCCTGACTTTTGATTTTACTGGGTGGGTGAGATTTGATTATAAAAGGTGTT